>NW_015639247.1:385653-421466 GCF_001515625.1 Sinocyclocheilus rhinocerous
TATCGATTTTTCTTTTATGCCAAAAATCATTAGGATATTAAGTAAGATCGTGTTCCATGAAGATATTTTGTAAATTTCCTACTGTAAATATATTAAAACTTAATTTTTGATTAGTAATATGCATTGCTAAGAACGTTATTTGAACAACTTTAAAGATGATTTTCTCAATATTTAGATTTTTTTGCACCCTCAGATTCCAGATTTTCAAATATTGTCCTATCATAACAAACCATGCATCAATGGAAAGATTATTTATTCAGCTTTCAGATGATACATATCTCAATTTCAAAAAATTGACCCTTATGATTGGTTTTGTGCTCCAGGGTCACACATGCAGATATTTAGTTAAATTATCATGCTTTCTAGGAAAAAGTAACTCTGCTCTCCTGTGGCTACAGATTGTTTGTGCTCTATTGTGTTCTGCAGAGTGACAAGAATCTTGTCCAGGAAGTGACACGTCTACGGCGCTCTCTTGATGATGCCGAGTGTCTCAGTTTGGAGACCAAGAGAGAATGGGCCTTCCTGCGGAGCGAGAACATCTCACTAAAAGAGAGAGACGTGAGTAGAGGAGAGATGAGGGAGAGATCAGGCTGTGCGTGTCATTTACGTGACTCTGTGTTTCACTCAGGCAAACCTGACTACAGACCATGAGAAGATGGAAGCTGAGGTGAAGATGATTCAGGACAAGCTAGAACAAGAGAAGTCTCGCTTCAAGAAGATGCAAACGGATCTTCAAAAAGAACTGATGGGCGCCTTCGATGAGAACACCAAACTGACCGCTGTGCTGGATGGAAAAGTGCCAAAAAGTAGGTGAACGTACAGAAGGGACTTCATGATCCATGACTGCATATGCTCTCTAAAGTCATGCTTCTGGTTGAATTGTGAACAAATCACGACGATCATTAAATGTTTGAAATGCTGACGTTTCAGGCGAACTGAACCAGATAGTTTCCTCGCAAATGAAAATTCTTAATTCTTTAATTTTTAATGTCGTTCCGACTTTTGTTAATCTTTAGAACAAAGATGTTTTGTTTTTTTTATAAAGATTCTCATTTTTTGTCCATTAACTGAAAGAGAGATTAATTTTCAAGCTTTAAAATGCACGTAAAGACATTGTAAAAGTAATGTATATGAATCGAGCTGCTTAATCCAAGTCTTCTGAAAAGACGCTCGTTTTGTGATGAACGGGTTTAATTTAGGCTTATAAAGCGGATAGTTCTGGTGCTTGATTCTGATTGGCTGAGCCGCGTTCGAAGCTGTTGTAAATGACTCTACAAAGTAACATACACCTTTGTTTACGTTTGTGTGTTGCTCGGCAACCACTTTGTAGCAACCACAACTGTTTCTGAGGAGCTAAGATTTAATCAGCTGGTTGCCAGAAGTGTTTCAGTTATTGTAATCTTATGTAATATATCAAATTGATGTTTCCTCTTCACAGATCTGTCCGATAATCTCGTGTTGGAGAAAACGGTGTGTGACTTGCGTAAGGAGCTTGATCAGAGTCACGAGAGGGAGCGACGTCTGCAGAGTAAGATGGAGGAGTTCGAGACTCTTTCTGTTAAAGCGGATGAATTACAGAGACAGGTTAGAGGAACTGCGTCACATCGTCTTTGCTAGCTTTCTTTGTTTTTGTGTCTGCATGGCTAAATCTCATCCATTATGGTTTCTCAGGTGTGCGGTTTGTCAGAAGAGCTGCGTTCTGTTGGAGAGGAGAGAGACGCTTTGAGATCCGCTCAGTCCAGTTTGAGTGAAGCTCATCAGAGACTGAAAGAAGCTCAGGATCAGCTTCTGAAGATGGAGAGCGATCTGGTTGAGGCTCAGCTGAAGGAAGCAGAACTGACCCAGCAGCTCACAGAGACATCAGAACGTCTCCAGAACCTCCAGACGGATCTCCAGCGCGTCACGCAGGAGAGCTGCACACGTCTCGCATCATTAGAGGAGGCCACACAGAAGGTGCGTTCACACCTCACACTACACGCAGTCCCACTAACCACCAGCTTTACCAGTGATTCAACACTGTTTTTACTGTCAGTCGCTGCAGTTGAGCGCAGAGCTGGAGTCTGTCCGCGCCGAGAGAGATGTGCTTCTGTCTGAGAAGGTGAGGGAAGTTCAGAGCGACCCGGATGAGACGGAGAACCTGCGACGCACCATCAGCTCAATAACTGAAGAGCGAGAGCAGCTCCAGGAGATTCTGCAGGGCCTGAGAGACCAGCTCAAGAGGGACATGGAGGAGAATGTGGAGATGGTGAGCGCTCATTCCTGCACCATGATGATCTCAATCGACGTCAGACTTTTTTTTAACCCTTTGTTTTATTCACTGCAGATGATAGAGACTCAAGCAGAGCTGAGAGATGCTCAGGAGAAGGTGAAGGAACTTCAGGGAAAGCTACACCGCACGGAGTCACAGAGAGTTCAGACGGTCGACCAACAGAAGAGCTGTGAAGATGGACAGCTGGACAAACTACGAGATCAGGTGGCTGAGCTGTTTGACATGCATCATATAGTTCTACCATACCATAGATGATAGTAGTAGATGTATCCACACACACCTGCTTTCAGTTATTTAAATGCTCCGTATTAACTCTTTCCCCGCCAGCGATTTTGATGATTTTCACTAAAATTTGATGGTTTGCTGTATGAATATTTGAATATGCAATACATCAAAATAAAGATCAGAGCCTCTACTTTTAAACAAAAAGAAATCAGTTTTATTCTATCTTAAAGCATTCTTTATCAACACTTGAATATAGGTAGGTTTCATAAAAATGCATAATTTTGAGCAAAATCACATTATCAAATACTACATCTGAGTAATATTCAGTACGATTATCAAAGCATAAATCCAGTAAATCGCTTCCATCAACACCTCCAAAGCTTGCACAGACATCACGTCCTGGATCCACATTTCACTCCGAAACATTATGCAGTTTTCATTTATTTATTTTTCATAAGCATCTGTTTACATAAGAGATGGCTCGTTTCTCCGTCCTGTTCACGTGTGTTTTTGTTCGCGAGGTTTTGTACTCGTTCAGAAGATGTGTAATAGCGCCCCCGAGTGTATAACAGTGAAAACACGGAAAGCCGTAAAAACTCGTCTTTGGCGGGGAAGGAGTTAAAGTGTTGTTTATTTGCAGATAAAGCAGTTAACAGAAGAGCTCAGTGCTGTTGTTGGTGAGAAGAGATCGGATCATTGTGAGCAGTCAGACGTCACATCTTTAACAGAAGAGAGCGGTCAGCTTCAGGAGAGACTACAGCAGCTGGAGAGGGACAATATTCAGATGAAAACGCATCTGGAAGAGAAACATGAGATGGTGAGAAGAGTAATCATCACTCTAAACTCATTCAGACAGGTCAAGCTTCAAACAAAACCACAGGAATAATTTATTTCACTGTATTTTACCGTCATGTATCCTTTTTTCTTATTTTTTTATTCTCATCGTCACTGATTCTCATTAGGTACTGGTGACTTTAATACTCCGGAAGAAATTTGCATGTTTTAGTACAGCACAAATATTTAAAAAATGTAAATGGGTCAAAGACGTTAAGATGTCCGCATCAAAAGAAATGAACAAAAGTGATTTTATGTCCATAGAAAGCACATTAAATGTAACTAAAGCGTCTACTTTTAAGGTTTCAGATAAGTTTTTGGAGGATACAATGTTACAATTTGGTTGAAATAATGTTACATTGTCATTCAGTGTGACACAATATTTATGTAAAAATTCAAACATGCTTATTCTGACGTGTACATGTTAAAATATATAAAAGAATAAGAGAGCATATTACATTTGATTGTGTTTTAAATGAGTAAAAAATTCTTACTGACAAATGGGCAAAACCTAGGATAGTGGCACATTTAAAAAATGTAAAATTACGACTAATTAGTATTTGGAGTGAAAGTAATTAGTCGTTTAATATGTCATAAATTGATGTTTGTTGTAAATATGCCTGACAAGATCGTTACACTGAATGACATTTTAGTGGCTCTCTTCTGAAAATCAGGGGAAAATGTATGATATTTATTTTTTGCTCAGAAAAACAAAATTGCAATTAAATTAAACGATTTTTTTCAACGTACTAAAAAAACAACAATTTAAAGCAGTATTACATTTATTGTTTTTATGCTTCAACCCTTTTTTGTCTTTGACCGAAATGTAAAAAATGCTTAATTTAAACAGTTTAATTTGTTTTTGCGTTGTATAAGCATGAAAATATGAGTGAAGATTTGTGATGGTTATTTGTTTTTGTGTGCTTGGGTGAACTGTGACCTGGGGGCTGTTTCATAAAACAAAAGTCAGGCTTATTTCAGTTATTCTGACTTATTTTGAACCAAATCAACTGACAATAAGTCAGACTAACTGAAATAAACCTGGCTTTTGTTTTATGAAACAGCCCCTGGACATTCATAGCAGGCTGATTAAACACAAACTGATCTAATAAAATAATGAACCAAGAGCAACAATTTGAACTTGTATTCTGCAGATCCAGACACTAAAGGAAGAGCTTGAGACTTTATTAGAGCAGAGAAACCAGCTGAACTTGAACCTTCAAGAGACATCTCAACAGGTGGGACATCAGCTGGAGATCTGAAACTAGCTGCATGTGACGCCGGTCATAAGCCCTATTAATATACTTGAAGAGTTCATTTGCAAAATATTTATTTTTTCAGAAATCACGTTTTTTTTTTTATTGCGCATTCCAAGTAATATCAATCAAACTGCAGTTGGGTTGTTTTGATTAAGTAATAATAACAACTGAAGAAGATATCACAGGTTCATCAAGTTCGTCGAAATGATCCTCGATTGCTTTTAGTCAGCGAATACAGCGCGCTGATTCGCTGAAATGGATTTATCGGCTTCTGTTCACAAACAACAAGAGCGCTTGTCAGCTTCTGCAGTGAAACGTGAACTCACGATGCCTTGAAAATGGACAAAACCAGCTTTTTTGACAAAACGTGTTTAGGGTTCAGATCGCGCTATATGTGGAGAATAATGCAGTTTTTTTTTAAAGTGGCGTTTATCGTTTTTTTCAAATGAGCTCTTCATTTGCTGTTTCTCAGGTGTGCGGTCTGTCAGAAGAGCTGCGTTCTGTTGGAGAGGAGAGAGACGCTTTGAGATCTGCTCAGTCCAGTTTGAGTGAAGCTCATCAGAGACTGAAAGAAGCTCAGGATCAGCTTCTGAAGATGGAGAGCGATCTGGTTGAGGCTCAGCTGAAGGAAGCAGAACTGACCCAGCAGCTCACAGAGACATCAGAACGTCTCCAGAACCTCCAGACGGATCTCCAGCGCGTCACGCAGGAGAGCTGCACACGTCTCGCATCATTAGAGGAGGCCACACAGAAGGTGCGTTCACACCTCACACTACACGCAGTCCCACTAACCACCAGCTTTACCAGTGATTCAACACTGTTTTTACTGTCAGTCGCTGCAGTTGAGCGCAGAGCTGGAGTCTGTCCGCGCCGAGAGAGATGTGCTTCTGTCTGAGAAGGTGAGGGAAGTTCAGAGCGACCCGGATGAGACGGAGAACCTGCGACGCACCATCAGCTCAATAACTGAAGAGCGAGAGCAGCTCCAGGAGATTCTGCAGGGCCTGAGAGACCAGAGAGACCAGCTCAAGAGGGACCTTGAAGACACTAATGGGATGGTAAATGCTGAGTTTTATATTAGTATATAAATGATAAACTGAGCTGAGTGTCTTTTATTGGACGTGAAGAGCTCATTTGCAAAAACCGATAAACGCCACTTTAAAAAACTGCATTATTCTCCACATATAGCGCGATCTGAACCCTATACACGTTTTGTCAATAAAGCTGGTTTTGTCCATTTTCAAGGCATCGTGAGTTCACGTTTCACTGCAGAAGCCGACAAGCGCCTTGTTGTTTGTGAACAGAAGCCGATAAATCCATTCTAGCGAATCAGCGCGCTGTATTCAGGTCAGGTGACGAGGCTACTTTCACTCTGAAAAGACGTGCTAGCTGAGAGGAGTCTCGTCAAAGCTGACTAAAAGCAATCGAGGATCGTTTCGACGAACTTGATGAACCTGTGATATCATCTTCAGGCCGAAAAAGGAAAATAAAAGCTGAAAGGTTTTCAGGGAAGCTTGCAAAAGCAGCGTGTTACAACGGTGAGGGAAAAGCTGCGTGTAATCACATCCGTACGGTTTATGATCACAACAACAACAAAGTTTGTCAGGCGTCTACATTATCATCTGAGGAGATTACAAAGATTAAACCAGTGTTTCTTTAAACTCTAAAACATGAAATGTGGAGTTATCTGCTTTTGCTATAAAACAAACTTTTAATATGTATAAAAAAAAAAACATGCTTTCAATGAACTTTAAATTAGTAAATTACCTGTATTTGTTTAAGTTGTTATTATTACTTAAAACAACCCAGCTGCAGTTTGATTGATATTACTTGGAATGCGCAATAAAAAAATAAAAAAAGTGATTTCTGAAAAAATAAATAATGAAGTTATCGGTTTTTTGCAAATGAACTCTTCAAGTGTTTTCTCAGCTCATGCAGGTCCAGCAGGAACGCAGCGGCTCACACACAGTCACACAGCATGATGAACTCCTCCAGCAGGTAATCGGAGACCTTCACACGCTCTTCTTGATTTGGAGCATGTGTGATATTGATGATCATGGTTTTTATGTAGTGCATTCTCTCACAGATGCAGCAGCTTAAAGAGGAGCTGGACGCTGTGAGTCAGGAGAAGAACCAGTTAAAATCTGATCTACAGGAGAATGTCGAAATGGTGAGATGGGAATGACATGAGCACATGCTGTTTTTGGTATTCTTTTATTTCATCTTTTAAAAATGATAAACACTACCAAAAGTTTGGGGTCAGTAAGATATTTTAATGTGTTTGAAAGAAGTCCTTTCTGCTCACCAAGGCTGCATTTATTTGATCAAAAAAGTGAGAAATGTGAAAAATCTAAAGCAAGTGTTTTCTGTAAGTATGTTACAATGTAGTTTATTTCTGTGATCAAAGCTGAATTTATTTGATCAAAAATACAGTAAAAAATTTTTAAATATTATTGCAATTTAAAATAGCTGTTTCTATGTGAATCTGTTAAACTGTAATTTATTTCTGTGATGCGCAGCTGTATTTTCAGCATCATTACTCCAGTCTTCAGTGTCACATGATCTTCAGAAATCATTCTAATATGCTGATTTGCTGCTCAAGAAACATTTCTGATTATTATCAATGTTGAAAACAGTCGTGCTGCACAATATTTTTGTGGAAACTGATTCACAGATGAACAAAGTTCAAAAGAACAGCGTTTATTTTAAATGGAAATCTTTTGTAACATTATACATGTCTTTAATGGCACTTTTGATCAATGCAATGCGACCTTGATGAATAAAAGTGTTAATTTCTTTAAAAATATATATATATATATATTACTGATCTCAAACTTTTGAACTGGTTTTTTATAAGTTGAACTATGTACACTGGACACTATTGGCATGTTTCTGATGTAATGAGGGTCATGGAAATTATTATTTTTTTTTTTAGCTTGCATTTGTGACTTCAGAATAGCCCTTTTCTTTCCCCAAATGCAGATGATTGAAAATCAAGAGGAGCTGAGAGGAGCTCTTGAGAAGGTGAAAAATCTTCAGAATACTGTACAAGAACTGGAGTCTCAGCGAGCGCTCATGCAGTCGAAGGACTGCATGCAGTCGAAGGTAGGTCATGTCAGGGATTGATAAGGGCTGTTATTTAAGCAAGAGTCACAATTCTGGAAACAACAATGATTATCCAACTACTTGTTGAATTCATTGACTGCGAGTCAGGAAATACAAACTGTTTCTGCTGTTTGACCTCCACAGATAAAGCAGCTGAGAGAGGAGTTGGAGAATGTGTGCTGTGAGCGAGAGCGTCTGCTGTCTGAACGCTCCATGAACACACTCCGTGACACCGAGATGATGGAGCAGATGAAGGCCAGCATCAGCTCTCTGACGGAGGAGCGAGACCAGCTCCGACAGAGCCTCAGAGACGAGGTGGAGCAGCTGAGGACGGAGCAGCAGACGGTAAAAAACACATTGATTTAAAAGAGTGTTCTGGGCTGCGCTCAGCCTTTGTAAATCTATTTTCTGTGGTAGGATGTGATAGTCACATTATACTTACAATGGAAGTCCAGCACTGCAAATAATCATATGTGAGCCTGCAGCACAAAAGCAGTGTTAAGTCGCTGGGGTATATTTGTAGCAATAGTCAACAATACATTGTATGGGTCACAATGATACATGTTTCTTTTATGCCAAAAATCATTAGGATATTAAGTAAAGATCATGTTCCATGAAGATATTTTGTACATTTCCTACCGTAAATATATCAAAACTTAATGTTTGATTAGTAATATGCATTGCTAAGAACTTAATTTGATCAACTTTAAAGATGATTTTCTCAATATTTAGATTTTTTTGCACCCTCAGATTCCAGATTTTCAAATAGTTGTATCTCAGCCAAATATTGTCCTATCCTAACAAACCATACATCAATGGAAAGCTTATTTATTCAGCTTTCAGATGATGTATAAATCTCAATTTCAAAAAAGTGGCACTTAAGACTGGTTTTGTGCTCTAGGGTCACATTTTAAAATATCCAGCTATTACACGTGTGGAAGTATAGCTCAGTGTTTCCTATACACTGATTTATTTGTCGCTGCTCGCCACAATATTATAATTGACTGCCACAAATAGATTTTCCAAAAGGCTTTGACTTCGTTGAATAAACTGAGCACTGCACGTTTCAAAATCTGAATGCAGCGCGGGTGTTTTTATATGAATGTATCTTTGAAGCTTTTCTGAAGACGGTCGGTTCTTTTCAATGTCATTTTCATTTCGTCTTGCCTGATAAAGTAGCATTTGTGAATGCAGTGCTTGTTTAATTACAGCTGTTAACGGGGAAACTGCTATTTCTGCGCTCAAAAGCGCCTCCTGTTGGCAGAGAATGAATTTGCATTTTCAATCAGCCGCCTGCTGTTAAATATGTATGTACAGGTGCATCTCAAATTAGAATATCGTGAAAAGTTCTTTTTTTTTACTCATTTCAAAAAGTGGAACTTTCATGTATTCGATGATCGTCTTCTGGACCATTGCCAAGTCAGCAGGCTTCCCCATTATTGTGTTTTCAAAGAACAAGAGATACCCGGAACTTATACTGTAGGGATGGTCATTTAATGAAACTCAAATGTAAATATTCTAATATTGAGATACTGGATTTTTCATGAGCTGTAAGCTCTAATCATCAAAATTAAAACACAAACAACTTTTGAAATGTAATGAATCTAGAATATATGAAAGTTTCACTTTTTGAAATGTTAAAAAAAACCTGTTATCCTCTCTGGCTTCCGTGTTTTAATGAAGTGTTCCCTTCATCCAGATGGTCCAGTTGAGGTCAGAGCTCGAGTCCGTGTATGCCGAGAGAGACCGTGTGTCGTCTGAAAGAACCGGAGACCTGCAGGAGATGAGCGCCGTGACCGAGGAGCGAGATCAGCTCCTGGAGACTCTACAGCGGCTCACAGACGAGAGCGAGCAGCTCAAGAGAGACCAGATGGTGAGACGCTTTTCAGTGTGGTTCATCTCTGTTCACATGTACATGACAGTCCTCTAGGGATGTAACGATATTATCGTGGTCACATGACGATATGAAACGATAGGTCTTCCTAAAAGTCTAGTTTTTAAAATCTATTTAAACTTCTTATTCTAAAAGACATAAAAGGTCTTTAAAGTTGTGTTTTGGGCCATTATGCTTTGGCACAGTACTGTATCTGTCAAACGAACTAAAACTGAAAGCACAATGTGCTTAATCTCTTCATCGAGTCTGTTTTCGCTGCGTGTTTCAAAGCGACGCGCACACTTCGTTCAGACGATCAGCTCGTGATCCGGTGTTTTCTGCGTCTCAGAACGACTCGTTCACACTGAATTAATGCAGTCAACTCTATTTCACGTGCTGTGAGTTTAGCGCGCGTTTGGAAACTCAACAGACACCAGTTATGCTGTATTTTCGTGGCAGATGATTACAGCGTTTCACTAGATTTGTAGTGAGACGTGTTTGTGTTTTTGTAAGTATGTTTTCACTGAAGCTGGAGTTTTCAGTCAAAATAAAAGCATAAAGTGTAGTATGAATTGCTGACAGCCAGCGGTTTAAATGCAGTCCAAATTCAAAATATCTGTAGTGTGTAGAAATTAGGAAAGAAGTATTGTAATTTCCCTACCGTAGTGTAAAGCAAAAATAATATACCTATGAAATATTAATTTTCTTTTATTTTACAGTGCAATTGTTTTACAATATGTAGGGGTGCTCCGATCAGGATTTGAGGCCGATCACAGAAAGCAGTATCTGCCGATACCGATATTTTTAATGCCTTTTTATGATGTAGAATTATTTATAGTGATGATCCAATCAAGATTTTTAGATGTTTATTCAGGGTTTGAATTTCATTTTTGAAAACGAATTCCCCTCTTAGGTGACTCTCGTGAGGGGTGGAGGAGGGCGTTTTTTTTAGACATTTTTCAAAAATATATATTTATCTCACCTAAATGCACCACATTTTTGTTTTGAGAATCGTGCAATTGTTGCACAATAGCTTACACACAGCACAAGCCTGATTTCGTGAGCTGTATGAGGTTCACACTTACTCCGTTTGCAGTGTGTATGCAGTCCATGTGTGGTTCAGAAGCAGCTTTCACACAGGAGTCTGCTGCTGATCCAGGGCTGTTTAATACAAACACAACATTTATGCATTATTCTGATTTCAAATCCAAACATTGCTACTTAAAATGCTTCTTTTTTTACACAGTACAGTGATACAATCTTTCATAGACGTGTTTAAACACAATAAATATAAACACATTCAATGCTTTTTACTTTTGCATTTACTTCTAGATTTATATATTAAGTTGCTCAAGCAAGTGGCAAAACATTTAAACTCCACGAGTGCCATCTATTATTGCCTTGTTTATCTAAAAGTGCTCTTTTCCTTTAAACCCAGCCAAAAATCCCATGTTGACTGTGAAATACAGTAGAGTTTAATTATATGCATTTATGGTGTAATTACTACATTTTCGTGTCAATCCATGTTCATATTTACTGCAAACAATGCGGCTCTCATTGTTAAACTCGGTGTGGAAACGATCTCTGCAGCTGCACCGCTCCTGAACGCACTGCCGGACCGCAACCGTGTGCACGCTTTAATCCGTTAACATGAGCGCGGAAAAAAGACGCACCACATACACGCTGCAAACGGAGTAATGTGTGGCGTTGTGTGTGCGCTGCGAGTGTGCATGAGCACTCTGTCTCCAGGAGACCGCACGAACGCTGAATGGTTAAACACTGGCAAGGAATAAAAAGAAATGCAATTTATAAACTTTAGTGATGATGCGACACTGCCTCGATTGTGCAAGTGACAATTCCGGTGTCGACTGTGCAGCGTGCAGCTCGCTTATAGACAGACGTGATGTGATTTGAAGCCATTTGCGCATTTTGAGCGAGAAAGAGCGCGCGCAGTGATTCATTCACACCGTTTGTGAAATTAGGTCTCACAGAAAGTTTTCAAATTACTTTAAGTTATTTAATGAAGAAATATGAATTGTACCTCACCTTCAGCATTATAATTATTTCACCCGCACCGGACAGAGACTGAGACGGTGCCGCTGCATGTCGTGCCAAACCTCTCACAGCAGCGTCATCAGCTTGAGATCGTTTTATGAGATCTGCCTTTTTAGAGACCGCCGATCAATCATCCCAAAGCGATTATCGGCCGATAGTGATCGGTAGCCGATCAATCAGAGCATCCCTAACAATAGGTTGGTGGTGGTGTTGCTGTGTTTGTTGTTGTGTTTGGTGTTGGTGTGTTTGGTGTTGTTGGGTGTTGTGTTGGTGGTGTTGTGTTTGATGGTGGTGTTGTGGTGTTTGGTGTTGGTGGTGTTGTGTTTGGTTTTGATGTTGGTGGTATTGTTCCTAAAACACCAGTGTGAATGTAATTTAGACTGAGACAGTATATCACAAATAAAAAGAGGGTTGAGTCCCCTTTAAAATTCAAGTCAATTCACTGACTTTTTTTTCTGACTTAAGTCTTCTTAGTTAAGAACATGGGTTGCAGCTCTTAATTTTGAACTCTCAAAGTGCATTAGATAGAATAACTTTAAAATGTACAAAATGTTAATTTTTTTTCCGAGTTCATTTGTCTTTATTTTTTTTAAATACCGCAACAAATATCATATCGTGGACTTCATATCGCGATATTATTGTATCGTGAGATTTTGGTATTGTTACATCCCTACAGTCCTCCCATGATTCTCAGCTGGTCCAGGTGCGAGAGCAGCTCCAGACGGCCTGTGCCGAGAGAGACCGTCTGCTGTCTGAGAAGAGCAAGAGCGATCTGGAGAACACGCTTCTAGAGGAAGTGCAGAGCAGCCTGGCCTCTGTCACTGAGGAGAGAGAGCAGCTCCTGGAGATCCTGCAGGTCAAATAGAATAACTTTAAAATGTACAAAATGTTAATTTTTTTCCGAGTTCATTTGTCTTTATTTTTTTTAAATATCGCAATAAATATCATATCGTGGACTTCATATCGCGATATTATTGTATCGTGAGATTTTGGTATTGTTACATCCCTACAGTCCTCCCATGATTCTCAGCTGGTCCAGGTGCGAGAGCAGCTCCAGACGGCCTGTGCCGAGAGAGACCGTCTGCTGTCTGAGAAGAGCAAGAGCGATCTGGAGAACACGCTTCTAGAGGAAGTGCAGAGCAGCCTGGCCTCTGTCACTGAGGAGAGAGAGCAGCTCCTGGAGATCCTGCAGGTCAACAGAGAGGAGAAGAACCAGCTGAGGAGAGACCTGGAGGACAAGGACGAGACTGTGAGGGATTTGAGTTCTCCAATTAGGGGCAGTTTTGACTTAAAGGGACAGCGCACCCAAAAATGAAAATTCTGTCATTATTTATTCACACTTTTGTTGTTCCAAACCTGTATGACTTTTTATTTTGTGGAACTCTGAAGTTATTTTGAAGAATCTTTGTAACCAAACAGTTTTGGTTCCCTTTAACCTCCATTGAAATTTTTTTTTTTTAATTTGTCCATTCTATGAAAGTCAATGGAAACTGTTCCCAACATTAAAAAAAAATAAAAAATGGAACGACACAAGGTTAACAAGTAAATAATTGCACAATTTCCATATTTGATTGAACTGTCTTTTTCATCTACATTTAAACATATCACATCATAATGGCCTTAATGAGCTTTCAAGTGGATTTTGTCACTCAGATTAGTAACTTTATTTTGCATCATAGCCAAAAATGTTTATTTTGGGTACCACTCCATTATTTTCTTAAATCATCCAGAAAAGTTCCCCTGATTCATGAATCGCCCTAATGGGATCATATTTTCTCTTATCAGTTGCTGCAGCTGAGAGAAGAGCTTCAGTCGTCCTCTGCAGAGAAAGAGCGGCTGCTTTCTGAGAGAACCGAAGAGCAGCAGGAGAAGCTAGCAGAGATGAAGACGGCTGAAGCTAGCATCACCGCTTTGACTCGAGAGAGAGATCGTCTGCTGGAGACGCTGCAGAGAGTGAGAGACGAGAGAGATCAGCTGGAGAAGAGCGAGATGGTAACAGAAGCATATGGCAAAAATATAATCACGGGGTGATGTTTCACTATTCTCTGTCATGTTGGTTTTACTATTTTGAAAGTTGTCTGAGAAGTACTGCAGAACGAATTTCAGTATAAAAAAATTAAAAAAAAAAAAAGCATTACTAGGTTACGTATTATAAAATAAAATAAAAAAATGAATGGCAGACATTTAGTCCAAAGTGGGCGGAGATTAAAGTCTTTGTCATTATATTATCTTTGTTATTAAAAAATAAGAACAAAGATACACAAATACACATAATATACAAATAAAACAAACAGTGCTTCATTTTTCAGGTATGGTAGGTTTATTTAGCAGTAGCATTCAAGAAATTGAATGAACAAATATTAAAATAAAACACTGTACACTTCACTGTGTACATTTATTTATTGATTCTAACTGTATGAAAAATGTTCTGTAAAGAGTAGAGCAGTGAGTTTTTTTTTTTTCCTGTTTTGTTTGTTAACATTAAAGGTATAGTTCACCCAAAAATGACAATTCCGTCATGATTTACTACTCACTATTATTTTTGGGTGAACAAGCGGCAGCATATTTAGTACTGTCTCTTTAAGAGCTGCGCATCTAATATACAGGCACGCATCTGTTTTCTCCTAGCTGTTCACTTTAGACGTAACCAGATGTGTTTATATGTAAACCTTGTGTGTTTTGATGATATTAGATGCTAAATCAATCAGACGCGAAAAACAACTTAGTCCAGTAATCAGGCGCTGTTTGACAGGCTTTTAGTGCGCGCGCTTCAGGAAAAAGCACACGTCACACTGCAAAAAATATTTTCTTCCTTAGTATTTATGTCTTGTTTTCTAGTATGAATATCTAAAAATTCTTGAATCAGGATGCATTTATTTGACAAGTAAAACGACTTGTTTTCTGAAAATATTATCCAAATTGTTAATTTTTGCTTAAAACAAGTTAAAAAAAAAATCTGCCAGTGGGGTAAGAAAAATACTCTTAATTCAAAGGCTAAACAAGTTTATTTTTCTTACCCCACTGGCAGATATTTTTACTTGTTTTAAGCAAAAACTAACAAAATTTGGATAATATTTTCAGAAAACAAGACATAATATCTCAAGTCGTTTTACTTGTCAAGTAAATGCATCTTAGATATTTATACAAGAAAACAAGACAAAAATACTAGGGAAGAAAATCATTTTTTGCAGTGCAGAACAGAACGTGAATGAAATGTGTAACCGGCAAGGCTTTAAAGCACATGCAAATAATGTACTTTTGTGATTGTGAATAAGTGCAGTGTAACTCTACCGCCGAGTTAACATTTGATGTGAATGTACAGTAAATTGAGGCGGAGGCATCGGAACTGATAGAATGTGCGCTGGAGCACGATACTACGATATTTCTTCAAAAGCAGATTGTGGAGACATTTTAATCCATGATCAAAAATTGTCATATCGCACACCATCAGCTCCTGTGCTGCCGAGTGTGATTCAGAAGCAGAACGTTTCTCCGCTGCTTCACAGATGCTGCAGTCAGTTTGTGCCGAGAGAGACCGTCTGATGACGTTTTGCACTGCAGAACAGAACGTGAATGAAATGTGTAACCGGCAAGGCTTTAAAGCACATGCAAATAATGTACTTTTGTGATTGTGAATAAGTGCAGTGGAACTCTACCGCCGAGTTAACATTTGATGTGAATGTACAGTAAATTGAGGCGGAGGCATCGGAACTGATAGAATGTGCGCTGTAGCACGATACTACGATATTTCTTCAAAAGCAGATTGTGGAGACATTTTAATCCATGATCAAAAATTGTCATATCGCACACCATCAGCTCCTGTGCTGCCGAGTGTGATTCAGAAGCAGAACGTTTCTCCGCTGCTTCACAGATGCTGCAGTCAGTTTGTGCCGAGAGAGACCGTCTGATGACGGAGAGAGACGCTGCGTGTCACCAGTCCAGCATGACGTCTCTGAGCAAAGGAGGAGACCTTCAGGAGATCCTGCAGGGTGTTCGAGAGGTAACCGCACACACCCGTGTGCCTTTCTGAATGAATGAAGAGGTTAAGAGTTGGTTAACTCATTCATATCTCTCTCTCTTCAGCTGATCCAGGTCCAAGGAGAGCTCAAGCAGAAGAAACCCACAGAGAAGCAGAAAGCTCAACTTGAGCAGGTACGTAACGCTGTGTGCAATCATTTAATGCAAGAGAGCACATAGTGCATACAGAGTTTCTGCAGCTCTTAAAAATTTTAATTCCCGCTTTCACAAATGTGACCCTGGACCACAAAACCAGTCATAAGGGTCAATTTTTTTAATTTGTGAATACATTGTATGGGTCAAAATTATCCATTTTTCTTTTATGCCAAAAGTCATTAGGATATTAAGTAAAGATCATGTTCCATGAAGATATTTTGTAAATTTCCTACTGTAAATATATCAAAACTTAATTTTTGATTAGCAATATGCATTGCTAAGAACTTCATTTGGACAACTTTTAAAGATGATTTTCTCAATATTTAGATTTTTTTGCATCCTCAGATTCCAGATTTTCAAATATTGTCCTATCCTAACAAACCATACATCAATGGAAAAATTGACACTTAAGACTGGTTTTGTGCTCCAGGGTTACATATTGTGAAAGTCAATGGGAATGGAAACTGTTGGTTACCAGCATTCTTCAAAACATCTGCAAGAATTGTTAATGGAATAAAAATTGGAAGCAGAACCATTCATTTCGATGTGGGTTTCATCTCTTTGTGATCTTGTCCAGATTCAAGCTCTCACTGAGGAGATGGAGTCTCTGAGGAATCAGAGGGTGGTGCTCAGGAAAGAGCTTCAGGAGGCAGCTGCGACTGTGAGGCTTCGTCATCACATGAATAATGTCACCTGAGCTCCACACTACACCTCACTGACTGTTTATACTTTCTCGCAGTCTAAAATGTATCAGGATTTACTGCACGTTACTAAGGAGGAGCTGAAGAAACAGCAGAAAGAGAACGCAGAACTGATGGAGCAGAGTGCTGCGAAAGAGTCTCCGCTTCAGCAGCAGGTGAGCACTGTTAGACACGGATTAACAATCCTTACATAAGACAAGTGAATGATTAAATGCTGGAAATCTCTTATTCTGTTTCCTCAGTTGAGTCAAATAAGTGAAGATCTCTCAGCTTTACGAGACCAGCACAACACAGAGATCCAAAACCTCCAATCAAAACTCACCTCACTTACAAAAGTGAGGGATGAACTCCAGGACACGCTAAAGAGAACCAGAAAGGAGGGAGAACAACTGAGACAGAACCTTCAAAAGAGTGAGGAGATGGTAAGCTTGTTACTAGCTGCGAAAGAGTCTCGGCTTCAGCAGCAGGTGAGTGCTGTTAGATAGGGATGTAACGATTAACCGCGAGCCGGTTGAAAATCGATTCAAATATGTGACGATTCAAATTGGTTGACATGCTAAATGCAGCGCTGCTTTGTTTACAGCGGTAACCAAGGAAACCCTCTATCATTGCTGTTCATAAGCGCAGCTCTGCTTTATTTACAGCGGTAACCAAGGAAACACGTTACTTATTTGATTTGGGGCTTCTTTTAAAATTTAGTTTAGTTATTTACATTTTGTCCAAGCAATAATAAAAGGACACATTTAATTTATAATTTGTCTTAAATCTCATTTTGTTAAAAAAATCGTGAATCGAATCGTGAGTTGAGTGATTCGTTACATCCTTACTGTTAGATAACATCCTTACACACAACAGGTGAGTGATTAAACGCCTCGTCTCTTGTTCTGTGTCCTCTCAGCTGAGTCTAATGAGTGAAGATCTCTCCGCTTTACGAGACCAGCGAAACACAGGCATCCAAAACCTCCAATCAAACCTCCGCTCACTTACAAAAGAGAAAGATGAACTCCAAGACACGCTGAAGAGAAGCAGAGAGGAGGGAGAAACACTGAGCCTGGGTCTTCAGAAGAGTGAGGAGACGGTAAGCTTGTTAATAATAGCTACGATGCATCATACAGTCATTTTAGTTCACACTGCTCACACACAGGAAAACTGCTCATTACATATCAACTTTGTTGCTAGATTTAGCAACTTTTCAGACTACTCTAGCAACTTTTTCTTCACGAAGCACCTAGCAACAAATTTAGCTGTTTTTAAAGTGTATTTGGCAACTCAAATGATAAAAAGGCACATTTTCCCTCTAATTTACACAGAGGAAATCAAAGGTGTCTAGCTGTGCATATATCACGTGGATTAAGTTGCTAGTTGCAATTGTTCAATAATTAAAACACCTTGTTATTAGTTTGTACCTGCACTTGTTGATCAGATCAGGTAAAGATTATGTAGAAAAATGGAAAATGTACTGGTAATTTTCTGCCAGGACATTATTAAAGTTGTAACCTGAAAACACAAAATACAATGCGTAATTTTAAATAACATTTTTAAAAAATAAAACTGTGAAAAATCAACAGAAAATTCCTTCAGATTAACACAGTACATTGTGCTCTGTTTTACAGACTTTACTGTGTAGCATACTAACTAACTACAGTGTTTCCCACAGCCTTACACTCTATTCCCCCGCCCCCATATATATATCCATCTATATATATATATGCAAAATCATTTTCTGCCAGCAGGAGGCGCTTTTTGAGCGGGAGAGATAGAGGTTTCCCCGGTAACGCTGTACACAAAGCAGTGCTCCTCTCACAAACACTGCTTTATCAGGCATTACATGCATGAAAATAACATCAAAAAATTTCTGAAGAAAGTCGGTTTCCTTCTGAAATACAGTGATATAAAAACACCCGCACCGGTTTTTGATTTTTAAACATGCAGTGCTCAGGTTTTTTTCAACGAAGTCAAAGCCTTTTGGAAAATCTATTTGTGGCGGTCAGTTTTGATATTGTGACGGACCGCCACAAATAAATCAATGTATTGGGAAACCCTGAACTACCAATACACTGCTTAAAAAATATAATTGTTCGTTGTTTACTGGTTAATAAGAAAATACATAAAATTTAAATGTTCAAAAATGTGTAAATGTTCAATATTTCAATGTTGTATTTAAAAATAAATCTATTATAAAGCAGATAGTTCCGGTCCTTGATTCTGATTGGCTGAGCCGCGTTCGAAGCTGTTGTAAATTACTCTACAAAGTAACATACACCTTTGTTTACGTTTGTGTGTTGCTCGGCAACCACTTTGTTGCAACCACAGCTGTTTCTGAGGAGCTACATTGTTTGGTGGAAGAATACTGTTTTTATTAATATCATTACACTTTATTTGCTCTGTTTTATTTTGTGAAACCTTACTACGTATATGGAATAACCGTTTTATAAAAGCAATAATCCCCGTGAAGCTGTGGTTTACAGTGAATTTACCTAACAACGCCCCTTAGCTGTTATAAATTCACTGTAAACCACGGCTTCACGGGGATTATTGCTTTAATAAATATATTTATCTTTTTAGTTTTACTAACATATCTCAATTAACATTTCAAATCGCATTCATAATCATATTTTTTGCTGAGATTTGAGTGATCTGATTGTGTGTTCTTTGCAGTTTTGCATTGATTACATAATGATGTCATCTAGCAGCTTTTAGCAACAAATTGTCTCGCCTTTCAGCAACTTTCCCTGAAAAGTAGTTGGCAACACTGTTACATAAAGTAATTTGTCGTTTCTTTAGCGAAAGCAGCTGACAGAGGAGCTCGAGTGTCTCGCTGGCTTGAAGGATCAGCTGGAGAATGAGAAGATCTGTGCCGAGAAGATCCTGGAGTCGTTAAGAGATGCCACGAAAGAGAGCGATCAGCTCAAACGAGAACTGCAGGGAAAGATGGAGAAGGTGAGGACTTAAAATGTGCTGAAAAGAGCAGGTGTAATAAATCAGACTCCTACTAACTGGATCTGACGTCAGAGTTTAGTTGCTGCGAAAGCTGGTTTTTGGACTAAAGGTTCCTTTATTGTAGAAAAAGGTTATTTTATTCTTTATTAAATATATGTACAAATAATAAATTACATGAAATCCATCCGGAGATTTCAAACAGATCTCTTAAAGCTAGATTTGATCATGTGGTATTTAGCAGATGTCATACAAGACTGACTCGAGCATTTTTGCTTAAAGGTGAAGACTACTCAAAGCATGTTCTGCAAGACTCCCCTTTCTGTCCAACATTTTATTAGACTGTTCATAAAAAAAATATTTTATGAAGTGAACTCACTTAAAGAGTTTAGTATAATTTTGCCAGAAAAAAGTTTTAGAATTTTTATCACGTTAATGTAAAAAAATCTTGTGTAATATAACTTTTGTTGGTTTTTATTGTATTTGTTATACTTGTATTTTATGCCATGATAATAGCCTAAGATGCTGACATGGCATTAAATAAAAAATATTAGTGCTGTCAAACGATTAATCGCATCCAAAATAAGTTTAGGTTTTTTTTTTTAACATAATATACTGTCTATTTATGTATATATAAATACGTACACGCATATATTTTGAAAATATTTACATGTATGTATTTATATTCATATAATTTTTATTATATATATAAATATATTTCATATATAAACAACATATTTTTCTTACATTTATTCATGCGTGTATGCGTGTGTTTATATATACATAATAAATATACACCATACACACCCATATATTATGTAAACAAATTTTTATTTTGGATGCGATTTAATTGCATTTAATCGTTTGACAGCACTAAAAAAAAATATACTAATACTGCTACTTTAGATTATTAAAATGTTCTTCACACTAAGAAAAATTGGTTCTTTTATTAGCTGATCACCGAAAGGTTCTTTGGAGAACCAAAAATGGTCCTTCTATGAAAACACCCAATGAATAATGTCACTAAGTGTATCTTTGTGTTAACACTGTAATCGTACTCCCACAGCTGGCACACACTGAATCAAAAGCAGAGCAGCTGGAAAAGCAGAAGATCCTGCTGGAATCTGAAGTGCATTCCCTCAGTCAGGTGACCGTCTCTTCATGTTCTAACCCAGAAGAACCGGTTCCTTTAACTAGCTTTTAAAGCGGCGTCTCGTTGTGTTTCAGTCTCTCTCTGAGGTGAACTGCAGCGTGTCTTCGGATCAGTCTAAACACCCATCTGCACATCTGATTCCTGGGATTGAGACGTCTGCTGAGAAACTGCAGGTAGATGATGATGATGATGATGATGGTGTGTGGTCTTATGACGGTTTTAATAGCCTGAGGTCTTTCCTCCATGTGAAGGCGGCCTTTGCAACGCTCCAGCTGATCATTGACCGTCCCACTAATGCTTTAGCGGCTATTAACCGTGAAGAATGGGCCGTGATCTATCAGCTGCTGCAGATTATTCCAAAGAATCAGAGAACCGTCGTCGTTACACACACCAAGAAAACAACCAGACTGAACCATGTGCTGATCAAGATTGCGGTAAGAGTACACAAATCACAACCACCAGCATCTTTGAGATGGAATGCTAACCTGAGGACAAACCACTGTAGGAGGCTTACAGGAGACTGGCGCAGCGCTATAAGACTCGCTTTGAGACGCAGCTGCAGCGTGATGTGGCCTCGTTTGAGGAGTCTCGCCTGCAGGACCTGCTCGCGCTCACGGCTCCGTCACAGTCTTTCCGAGCGCTCCAGGATGACTTCCAGCAGGTCTGGGATCTGAGACTGACATGTCTGCTGGAAAGATGGCAGCAGTACTTGCAGGTATGAGCATTTTTGTTTAGCTACAGGGCTGGGCGATATAGATAAAAAATGTATCACGATATAATGTTTAGAAGACGATCGATTGATCGGCCTTAGATTATGTCCAGTGTTTTCCATACATTGAGTTATTTGTGGAGGCTCGTCAAACAAATCGATTTTCCAAAAGGCTTATTAGTGGCCCTGGATGTCTGCTGGAAAGATGGCAGCAGTACTTGCAGGTATGAGCATTTTTGTTTAGCTACAGGGCTGGGCGATATAGATAAAAAATGTATCACGATATAATGTTTAGAAGACGATCGATTGATCGGCCTTAGATTATGTCCAGTGTTTTCCATACATTGAGTTATTTGTGGAGGCTCGGTAAACAAATCGATTTTCCAAAAGGCTTATTAGTGGCCCTGGAGCACAAAAGCAGTGTTAAGTCGCTGGGGTATATTTGTAGCAATAGCCAACAATACATTGTATGGGTCAAAATTATACATTTTTCTTTTATGCCAAAAATCATTAGGATATTAAGTAAAGATCATGTTCCATGACATCTCAATTTCGAAAAATGTACCCTTATGACTGGTTTTGTGCTCCAGAGTCACATATTTCGTTGAATAAACGGAGCACTGCACGTTTCAATTAAAATGCAGCGCCGGTGTTTGTATATTACTGTATCTTTGAAAAGAACCGACGGTCTTCAGAAAAGCATCAATGTCATTTTCAATTTGTCTTTTCTGTATTGCCTGATAAAGTAGCATTTGTGAACACAGCACTTATTTGATTACAGCCGTTACCGTGGAAACCGCTATACTTCTCCCGCTCCAGCAGTGACACTGTTGTCCTCTGTAGAGTTGCTTTATTCATCTTATGAAATGCTGTTATTGTCCTGTTTTCTTTGTGTGAAGCTGCTTTGAAACACTCTGTCTTGTATAAACCGCTATAGAAATAAACGTCCTGGCCGTATTTCAGTATCCTGGTACTGATGTGTTTTATTTGTGTGTTGATCAGACGCTGGAGGCTGGTGTAAGGGTTCTGGAGGAGGGTTTATCCAAACACGCAGTGATGGTGTCAGAGGAGCATCAGCACCGGATCCGTGATCTGGAGGAGCTGAGATCTCTGCTCGGATCTCCTCAGGCCTCTGCCGTCTTACAGCTGCTCCAGCGACAAATCTCTCGCCGCTCCAAAGCCACCGAGCATCTCAACACGTTTTATTTCGTAAGCGATGCATGTGTTTTGAAACGCTGCTACGTGTCTTTGTTCCGCACCTTTCCTGACCATCAGTTCTCGTTGACAGGCTCTGTTGAATCGATGCGAATCTGTGCGCTCTCCTCTCATATCTGCCTCTGCCGAGTCCGAGCAGCAGCTCGAGGATCAGAGGAGACAGACTTTAACTCTGCTTCAAGCCCAACACGGCACTTTACCCAAAACTGAGGCTGAACTTCTGCAGGACAATCAGCGAGTGTCACTGCAGCTGCAGCAGACGCAGAAACAGATGGAGGTACGGAGAGTGGTGCTGTTATGCAGGCTTAAATCCACATGAAATTGAAATTCACACTACTTTTTCTAAGTGCATCCTATTGTGAGGGATTTTATGCATGCATTTTTTTTCTTTTTACTCGTAGTTTGCATGTGTTTTGTGAAACGCTGCTACGTGTCTTTGTTCCGCACCTTTCCTGACCATCAGTTCTCGTTGACAGGCCCTGTTGAATCGATGCGAATCTGTGTGCTCTCCTCTCATATCTGCCTCTGCCGAGTCCGAGCAGCAGCTCGAGGATCAGAGGAGACAGACTTTAACTCTGCTTCAAGCCCAACACGGCACTTTACCCAAAACTGAGGCTGAACTTCTGCAGGACAATCAGCGAGTGTCACTGCAGCTGCAGCAGACGCAGAAACAGATGGAGGTACGGAGAGTGGTGCTGTTATGCAGGCTTAAATCCACATGAAATTGAAATTCACACTACTTTTTCTAAGTGCATCCTATTGTGAGGGATTTTATGCATGCATTTTTTTTCTTTTTACTCGTAGTTTGTGACCCTGGAGCACAAAACCTGTTATAAGTAGCAATAGCCAACAATACATTGTATGGGTCAAAATTATACATTTTTCTTTTATGCCAAAAATCATTAGGATATTAAGTAAAGATCATGTTCCATGAAGATATTTTGTAAATTTCCTACCGTAAATATATCAAAACTTAATTTTTGATTAGTAATATGCATTGCTAAGAACTTCATTTGAACAACTTTAAAGATGATTTTCTCAATATTTAGATTTTTTTGCTCTCTCAGATTCCAGATTTTCAAATATTGTCCTATCCTAACAAACCATACATCAATGGAAAGATTATTTATTCAGCTTTCAGATGATGCATAAATCTCAATTTCGAAAAATTGACCCTTATGACTGGTTTTGTGCTCCAGAGTCGCATATATTCTGTTCTAATTTAATTCTGTAAATTAACTTTAGATTTTTGGCGCATCGGTGTTGCGCTGTACTTAAAGCATTCTCGCACAGGCAATTTAGCAGATTTAATTTGATTTGCCCCCAAAACACATACACACACACACTCTCACACACGCACTCACACACACACTCTCACACACGCACTCACACTCACACGCACTCACACCTCTCTCTCTCTCTCACACACACACACACACACACACACACTCTCTCTCTCTCACACACACACACTCTCTCTCTTTCTCTCACACACACACAGACACTATTCTATAGGCAAGACTTGACTAATCTGATTCGAGTATGTAAATTCTTAATCGGGCACATGCCTACAAATCACTAGATGGTAGCATCAACACAGCGATTTGTCACAGAACATGTTTTTAAGGGCTTTCAAACACTTACCATTGTTCGTCTGGCAGGAGATTCAGGAGCAGATGAAGGAGCTGAAGGTCCAAGCTGACGCCTCAAATCTTCAGCTCCAGGAGCTCAGCGGCCAACTGAAGGAGAAGGCAGCCCTGATCCAGAGCTTGCGAGACAAACTTACAGAGTCAGAGGTTGGTTAATAGTTGAGTGTTTGTGCAGGTCACTATACGCTTGGTGTTTGAGAGCCGTGCAACACGTTTCAGTTCACCTGCACCATATCCAAGCTTTTCCTAATTAAATACTGAATGTAATTTGATTTTCATTTTGTGTGACCGAATGCAGTTTTTGATTCTCCATTTCCCCGTAATTTGTCCTGCAGGTTCTGGCTCGGAGGAGCATGACACCAGAAGCTGCTGATCTCGCCGCCCTCAAAGACAAACTTGTCAAAATGGAGCTGGATCACATCGCGGTCACCACAAGTCAAGAGAAGGAGTATGTGTGAGCCGCTGATCCTGTGACGTACGGTTCAGTCTGGGAAGAGCGTGCTTAATGTGTTTCTGTGATTGTTTCGTTCTAGAGTTGCACAGATGACCTCCGTGTTGGAGCACAGAGCCGATGTCATCCGCAAGCTGAAAGAGACCCTGAGGAAAATGCAACAGGACGATGAACAGTCATGTGAGACACTTAGCATAGATGCACCTCCTCACCTTTCAGTGACAACTCACTCTTTTGAGATCAAAATGTGTCACCTGTGAGATTTGCTTGGATCCAGTGAGAGTGTTTTTATGAGGGGGGGGGGTTGAGACTGGAAGAACTGGTTGCTTCAATAAGTTTTATATAGTATTTTCTTTCATCTTTACTTCAAAACTATGTCTAAAAAGTGTGATATTTTATGTATTTGAGGTCTGAGATGTGGAAACGCTGAAGAGAGCGAGAGAGAGGGCAAACATTTAGCATTTTAGGTCAGCATTAGCTATGTTTCCATCCAAAGTTACGCGCAAAATTGGAATATCGCATAAAACATTTGCGAATAAAGCACCGTTTCCATCCAGTGCGTTGAAGAGAACTTCCTGCCTGACTTGCACTAAACATCACGAAGAAAACTAAATTTGCTGCAGCAGGAGAAAGCACTGTATATAGTCTAAAAAGTGTGATATTTTATGTATTTGAGGTCTGAGATGTGGGAACGGTGAAGAGAGAGAGAGAGGGCAAACATTTAGCATTTTAGGTCAGCATTAGCTATGTTTCCATCCAAAGTTACGCGCAAAATTGGAATATCGCATAAAACATTTGCGAATAAAGCACCGTTTCCATCCAGTGCGTTGAAGAGAACTTCCTGATTAACTTGCACTAAACACCACGAAGAAAACTAAATTTGCTGCAGCAGGAGAAAGCACTGTATATAATAACTTGTGTGTGCAATAAACTACGAGCTTCAGAGCGCGCAGACGTGCGCAGTCTGCTGTTTAGGAACGCAGTTCTGAGAGTTAATTATAACGAATCACTCTGACGAGACTTTGCTCAAGCATTTCAGGAGCAGTGCGATGAGATCGGTCTGTTGATTAGTCCAGTTTTATTCTGTCCCATCACAAACTCACATGTCTTTTTTGATGCGCATCAAGGAATTTATTCAGTAAAAGTGTTTCCATCGTAGTTTATGCGCATGTCTTCTTACCGGATAAGACATTTATCCTACTTAGTTGAGCGCATAAGAGTGTTGATGTGACTTTCTAAGTGTTTTATGCCACATCTCGTGCTGATTTCTCATCGTTTGATCTGTTTAAATGTCTTCTACAGTCATAGACGGCGATGAGTTTGATCTTAAATTGTGCTCGAGCACCAAAGAGAAGAAGATGGAGGAGCTGCAGAAGAAGAACGCTCGGTTTGAGAGGTAACCGCACCGAAACATCACGTCACTTCTGCTGCCGTCAAAACAGCTGAAATTCGAATTTTGCATTTAAATATTATCAATATTCGAATTTAAGAGGCATACTTTCAGGGATCCAGGATCACTTTAATTTTTGATATTAAAAAGAAGTGCATTCTATACTCTGCGTCTCCTCTCTGTTAATAAGCATTACTCGGACCTTTCCTAACTGTTCCTCATGCAGTCTGGTGAGCAAGCAGCAGGAGGAAATCAACAAATGGAAGCGGAGAGCGTACAAGATGAAGGAGAGCCAGCGAGACGCTCCATGCACGCCAACCAAACGCCTTCCTCCTCTGACAGAGACCGAACTCAACTCGCCCAAGAAGACCTTCCTGGACTCGCCCAAGAGCAAGTTCTTTGACATGCGCTCCAGCGTTCCTGTCCCCCTCCAGCATCCCCCACAGTTCTTCGATAACTCCAGCCTCGAGGCGGTGCCAGGTACGTGAGCGCTGCTGCCGTGTCTCATACGGTCACGCGTGCAGATCAGTTACTGTGAGTGTGTTCATGTTAGAGGATGCCTGTGCGCCAGCCAAGTCCTTCCTGGATTCTTCAGACAGCGATGAAGAGGGTAAATGCTCACGTGTGGGGTGTTCTTCACTAACACACTCCAGTGTGTTTAACCTCTTAACCGTCACCCGTCCCCTCTAAGTTTACTTCACTATATTACAATTAAATCCTAATCTAATCATGACAAACTTTATATCGTTGGAAAGGTCTAAGACTCCTAAATAGATATTTTATCACAGTTTTTTGTTATAAATTATGTAGGAAAAGTAATAGATTAATTTATGACAAGAGTGCACCTCAAAAATCTACATATACAGGAGTTCTGACCTTTGTCAAAAAAAGTCTTCTTTGTTGCCTTTTTCTCTATCACACTTTAGAAATCATCAGAAATTATATATCAATTGAAAACTTCAAATCTCAAAATTCATCCTTTGAAAACCATTTTAAAATCAGACATTGCATTACCATGAAAATGGTACATCACTATCATGTTACAAAATGTTTTCATTCATGAATTATAAAAATTTAAGTTTGGATCGTGCACTTTCACGTCTCTGTTCAAAAATGTGAGTGACAGTTGGGGTTAACCTGCAGGGTTCCCACGGGTCATGGAATTTCTGGAATATCATGGGATTTTAAAAGGTCTATTCTAGACATTGAAAGTCAGGAATTTTTTTTTTTTTGTCCAAGTCGTGGAATATCAGGGATTTTTGATTGTCGCTTTAAATTTTAGTTTTCATTGATCAAAATGCAATTTTTCTATACCATATTTTTATATAATTTTTTTTGCGTTTCACGTGTTTTGCCTGTTGTTATGGTTAGGCTACAGGACTCGACAATAAGGAGCCAGGGCCAGCGTTAAAGAAGCTCGTGACAGTTGATGGATTTTTCACTTGTAGTAATAATTTAATAATAATAATTTTTTATACCCATCCCGCTCATCAACTGGCAATCACTGAAGTCAAATGCAGTCACCAGGCTGTACAACTGGAGTACCAATTTTAGAAAATTTTACACATTTCATATTTTTAGCACAGAAGCCTGAAAGACGAATAAATATCGTATTGCTGGGTATGAGTATCGTATCGTATCGTATCGTGACGAGCTATCCGATTTACACCCCTAGCAATAATCCCGATATTTATGAGCAATGATTAACCGTTTAACGATTACCGTGCAGCCCTAATAACAGAACAATAGTGCCTGGTTTCTCCATTTCTGTCACCTGATGGAGTTTGGTTTCATTGTCACCTTTGGCTTGTTTAGTGTGGGTTTAAATGACAATATTCATAAAACAGTATCGCTTTTAATCTTATTCTGCATGTTTATTAGTGTGAAGCTGCTTTAAAACAATCTGTGTTGTATGAAGTGCTATAGAAATACACGTGACGTGAATGCTCCTCTAACTCTGTCCGTGTTTGTTTTAGATTCCAGCTCCAGCGCAGCATTAAATGCAGCTCCAATTAAAGACTGGTGGCAGATTCCTAACTCTTCACCAGCAAAGCCTGATGCTAGCGGCAATGCTAACTCATGCCCAACGCAGTAATCGCTGTTGTTTGTCTTTTTCTTGTATGTTTTTGTTGACACTTTCTGTTTTAATGTAAATAAAGTCAGTGTTTAAAATGCTCATGTGTTTTGTTTTGTGTTGATTTGAATTGTTTGGTTTATATTGGTTACACGTTCTGTTATACAAACAGTAACGCAGCTGAGATTTGCTATATTCCCAGTTATGAGGGAATGATGTCAGAACTTTGGCTAATATTCTGTCAAAGTTATGAACAAACATTACTACAGATCAGATAAATTAACAAATATTCTATTAATGTCTTCAAAACATCACAAAAACGTTGTTTGAAACATTTTAGATGTTTGTTTAATGTTTTTTTTTAAATGTTACTAGTTTTAGAATTTTCAGAGAACATTCAAATGTAACATTCCCATTATATTTGCAAAATGATACAATGGAACGTTCACTTAACATTTGTATAACCAAAGGAAAAAATGTTTTTAACACTTCTGAAATAACGTTTATAACCTAGAGGGTATGTTAGAAAAACGTTCTTGCAACTTTTTTGTTTTTTTGACAGGATATATTGCTTTGCATGATTAAGATGTTTACAGGCAAGTCTTTGTCAAGCCAACATTCAGAGTTTATCTTGAACTTTAACAGTTCAGCTTTAGTTTCTAAATGAGTTTATTGCCAGTGAAATGAACTCCACTGTAGTTTTGTAGTACTTTAGGCCGGTCTTTAGACCATTTTATGACGGTCTTGTCTCGGTCTCGACCACATTTGTACTCGGTCTAGTCTTGGTTTCAGACTAAGAGGATTTGGGATTTGCCCCTCCACTCATCCAAAGTATTTTAGAGCTTAGCATGTCTAGAAACATGTATATTTATTATACAAAAGTAACGTTCCTAAAATGTTTGCAAAATGATACAATGGAATGTTCTCTTAACATTCGCATAACCAAGAAAGAAGAAAAAACCATAAGCAAGCAGTTTTTAGGGAACATTCTCGGAACGTTCTGTCAAGGTTCTCTCAAATTTATGAACATGTTTCAGTAACGTTAATAGAATGTTTGCTCAAAGTGATCAGGTCTTTAATTAGGTCCTCAAAACGGTAAACACAAGCATTACTTATACATTGTTGAAATGGTTTTTCCTGAAATGTTTTAAATGTTCATGTAACATTTTTTTTAAATGTTGCCACTTGTTTCAGAACGTTCAGAGAACATTCAAACGTAACGTTCCCATAATGTTTGCAAAATGATACAATGGAATGTTCCCTTAAAAACATTTAAATGTTTTGTGTTCAGAGAACATTCGGATCTGTTGTGTGTGATGTTTTAGAGCGGGCGGATAATATAGTTCACACTGCATCAATACTAGTGCACAGCTGTATGAGTGTGGTGTTTGTCCAGATGTGTTTGTGAAGCGGCGAAGGACGGCGCTCTGGTGTTCCGTGTCTCTGTTTGGACTCTCTGTTCTGGTTCTGGTGGTCGGGCTGCTGTCGGCCACGCAGACGGATAACGTGGCCGTGTCTGGATACTATCCCGGGATTATAGTGAGTGACTCCACACCATCACTTTAATCAACTCTTTGTTTTGTCCTTTCTTTGGAGCAATAAAACAGCAGTCTGTCATTATGTTGCTGATGAAGATGGAGTCCAGAACAGTGTTGGGGAAAGTTACTTTTAAAAGCAATGCATTACAATGTTGCGTTACTCCCTAAAAAAGTAACTAATTACGTTACTTGGTTACTTTTTATGGAAAGTAATGCGTTATGTTACTTTTGCGTTACTTTTCAAATCTGGGCAGGGCTTGCTTGTTTGTTTTAAATATAAAAAGTTATATTTTTGGCAAATGTAAAACTTTTTCACACCAAAAGCCTCAGGCTAAAAGAAAAGTAAATTCACGTCTAACGGTAGAACGCGGAAGAAGAAAGTTCAACACTCTTCAGCAATAAAAACAGAACGAACGAACGAATGTTGGTTTATCTTGAGTAATTTTTGCTTATTAGTATGATTGAATTTGATCGAAGCTCAGCAGCAAAGACACTGGTTAATAAAATGGGATTAAATACATAAAGGATATTTGTATTATTTAACACATTTAATTATTGCAGGTTTGCGTCATATTCTGAGTTGCATTTCACTGTTTTTATTCATTTTGAGGAATACTTACGATTTCTCAACATGGGCACAGGAGAGCTTTCAATCAATAAATGGGGAAAAAATTAACTATCGTTACTTATTTTAAAAAGTAACTGATATTTTCTTGTAAATTAAAAAGTAGTGCGTTACTTTACTAGTTAGTACTTTAAAAAAAGTAATCTGATTACGTAACTCGCGTTACCTTGTAATGCATTACTCCAACACTGGTCAAGATATTGGGTTAAATCAAGTTTGTTGGTTTGTTCTCTTCTCGATGGCAGCTGAGTTTTGGAGCATTCTTGGGAATCGTTGGTCTGAACCTGGTGGAGAATCGCAGGCCGATGGTGAGTACAACCAGCCCAAATCATCTCGAAATGGCTTTATGGTGTATTTTAGATCGGCTCTCTGAGCGACGTAATGGCTCATCAATACAATTACAGCCATTGTATTTCAGTGAGGTTTATTTCTGTCCCTGTGAAATATATTTCAGATAATATTACTCGTTTTAGTAGGGAACACAAGGCACATCCGCCGTCAGATCGATGAGTGTGATTGGATATGTGGTCAGTAATGCTGAAAGTGATTGGCTGATGGATCAGGTGGAGCTTTAGCTGAATTAGATTAGCATTGATGATCGCTGGGCTCAAGAAGCTGCGGCCCGTCTTCAGTCCAACTCAACTCACCTCACAGCCTTATAGAAACCAGATGTTTGTTGTTTACCCGTGTAAAACTCACTGATGTGATGCAAAAGCGTCGCTATGTGACTAATGGTGTTCCATGTGGTTGCTAGGGTGTTGCTATGGGTGCAGTGTGGTTGTTAAGGTGTTGCTAGGTTACAATAATGTCTTCAGTATCATTGCTAGAATATTGCTATGAAATGTAGGGTGTTCAGTGTGGTTGCTAGGGTGTTGCTATGGACTGTAATGTGTTCAGTGTGGTTGCTAGGGTGTTGCTATTCGACTAATGTGTAGTGTGGTTGCTAGAGTGTTGTTAGGTGACTAATGCCTTCAGTGTTGTTGTTAGAGTGCTTCTATGGACTGTGATGTTTAGTGTGGTTGCTAGGGTGTTGCTATGTGACTGTAATAGTGTTCCATGTGGTTGCTAGGGTGTTGCTATGTGACTGCAATTGGCACTATTTTCAGTATTGTTTAGTGTGGTTGCTAGGGTGTTGCTATGGACTGAAATGTTAAGTGTTTGCTACAGTGTTGCTATGTGACTGTAGTAGTGTTCCATGTGGTTGCTAGGGTGTTGCTATGTGACTGCAATTGACACTATTGTCAGTATTGTTCAATGTGGTTTCTAGGGTTTTGCTAAGTGACAGTAATGTCTTCAGTATCATTGCTAGAGTATTGCTATAGACTGTGTTCAGTGTGGTTACTAGGGTGTTGCTATGTGACTGTAATTGCCACTATTGCCACTATTGTTCAATGTGGTTGCTAGGGTGACTGTGTGGTTGATAGGGTGTTCAGTGTGGTTGCTAAGGTGACTGTGTTTGGTGTGGTTGCTAGGGTGTTTGGTATGGTTGATAGGAGCTGCGTCCTCCAGAGGTCGCATTTGAAGGCTGCATACGTCATTAAGGATGTCTTATTTAAGAAAAGTAACCGTAATAAAATTGACTGTTATTCCTTGTGAGGTTTAAAATACTATAATTTCTTTTTTACTTTGCAATTTAAGTTATTTTTCTTAAATGAGACTTCCCCGATGACGTATGCAGCCTTCAAATGCGACATCCGGAGGACGCAGCCTTCAAACTGAGACGCTGCAAGGGTGTTCAGTATGGTTGCTAAGGTGACTGTGTGGTCACCAAGGCGACTGTGTGTTTGGTGTGGTTGCTAGGGTGTTTGGTGTGGATGCTAAGGTGTTTGGTGTGGATGCTAGGGTGTTCATTGTGGTTGCTAGGGTGTTTGGTGTGGTTGCTAGGGTGTTCAGTGTGGATGCTAGGGTGTTCAGTGTGGATGCTAGGGTGTTCGGTGTGGTTGCTAGGGTGTTTGGTGTGGATGCTAGGGTGTTTGGTGTGGTTGCTAGGGTGTTTGGTGTGGATGCTAGGGTGTTTGGTGTGGTTGCTAGGGTGTTCAGTGTGGATGCTAGGGTGTTCAGTGTGGATGCTAGGGTGTTCGGTGTGGTTGCTAGGGTGTTTGGTGTGGATGCTAGGGTGTTTGGTGTGGTTGCTAGGGTGTTCAGTGTGGATGCTAGGGTGTTCAGTGTGGATGCTAGGGTGTTCGGTGTGGTTGCTAGGGTGTTTGGTGTGGTTGGTTTGGTGACGGCTGAATCTTGTATTGATGATGCTGTAACCTGGTTTAGCAACTCTTGTCACAAATGGGGTCCAAAAGGAATGTTTTGACACCTGTTAATGACGAGTGAATTCAATATTTTTTACCAGCCTTCAAACTGTTTATTTTTTTCAATATGTAATTGTGTTGCTTTTATATTAGGATATTGTGAGCAGCCAACCAGCAAAATGTATAAAATGTTTGTAACTGTCAGTTGTTAATTTTAGACCCTGGTAATAAATCACACACAGACACACACACACACCGGCGTTACCATGGCGAAGGGAAGTTGTGCGTCTGTAACCATGGTGACGTGTTGTTGATCTGGGTGTGATTTAGGCTTCTGTTGTGTCCTGGGCTCTGATCCCAGTACATCCTTTAAAATTTAATGAACAACACACACACACACACACACTCATTTAACACAATCTACATGCACACACAGGACAGTTTTATACATACACCTGACACACACACAGTGCCGGTAAACTGAATCCAGGCGCTCAGGTGAACACATTAATGTGCAACAGCCCGTATCACACTGCAGCTTCAGCTTCCATTTCCTGAGCATCACTGCAGACTCAGTCCCATGACCTCTGACCCCTCGGAGATTGCAGGAAGTGACCAGAACATTGTTGCCAGAGAGTTTCGAGGTCAAACGCTGCAGAATTATGACTATAATGGAATGAGACGTCAGGGTGATGAGGATTCAGATGTTCACCTTCAGCCTTCAGAGAACTTCTCAGATCTTCTCAGATTCATCCATTATGTAACGATTTGTTAAAGCCAACATGAAACCGGAGGATAAAGTGAAATACTTTCAGACTGAGAAGCAGTTTTTATTCAGAACTGGTTCTGTAGTTTTTAAAAATCCAGACCCTGAATGATTGTCACGAGTTTGGCTCTGTTTACAGTTCTTCTGTTTGAATGCTAGGGTGTTTGGTGTGGTTGCTAGGGTGTTCATTGTGGTTGCTAGGGTGTTCGGTGTGGTTGCTAGGGTGTTTGGTGTGGTTGGTTTGGTGACGGCTGAATCTTGTATTGATGATGCTGTAACCTGGTTTAGCAACTCTTGTCACAAATGGGGTCCAAAAGGAATGTTTTGACACCTGTTAATGACGAGTGAATTCAATATTTTTTACCAGCCTTCAAACTGTTTATTTTTTTCAGTATGTAATTGTGTTGCTTTTATATTAGGATATTGTGAGCAGCCAACCAGCAAAATGTATAAAATGTTTGTAACTGTCAGTTGTTAATTTTAGACCCTGGTAATAAATCACACACAGACACACACACACACCGGCGTTACCATGGCGAAGGGAAGTTGTGCGTCTGTAACCATGGTGACGTGTTGTTGATCTGGGTGTGATTTAGGCTTCTGTTGTGTCCTGGGCTCTGATCCCAGTACATCCTTTAAAATTTAATGAACAACACACACACACACACACACTCATTTAACACAATCTACATGCACACACAGGACAGTTTTATACATACACCTGACACACACACAGTGCCGGTAAACTGAATCCAGGCGCTCAGGTGAACACATTAATGTGCAACAGCCCGTATCACACTGCAGCTTCAGCTTCCATTTCCTGAGCATCACTGCAGACTCAGTCCCATGACCTCTGACCCCTCGGAGATTGCAGGAAGTGACCAGAACATTGTTGCCAGAGAGTTTCGAGGTCAAACGCTGCAGAATTATGACTATAATGGAATGAGACGTCAGGGTGATGAGGATTCAGATGTTCACCTTCAGCCTTCAGAGAACTTCTCAGATCTTCTCAGATTCATCCATTATGTAACGATTTGTTAAAGCCAACATGAAACCGGAGGATAAAGTGAAATACTTTCAGACTGAGAAGCAGTTTTTATTCAGAACTGGTTCTGTAGTTTTTAAAAATCCAGACCCTGAATGATTGTCACGAGTTTGGCTCTGTTTACAGTTCTTCTGTTTGAGTCTTATTTTTGGATTGATGCTTTTTGCTTTTATTTTATGGATCATTTGACATTGGATCAACATGCTGTTTTTAACATGCTTTAAAAAATACATAAACGGAATATAATTGAACTAAATGTGATGAGAGAGAAAGGTTGTTTTTAAAATTCAGTCATTTGAGTCATTTCTGCAGTTTAGTTTCAGTAAATGCTCTTGATAGACTGAGTTTAAGAGATTCATTTTAAAACCAAAACGATTCTACTTTGATTAAATAATGACATTAAAATGTTAACAATCTTGTTATTGATTAGTATGGCATTAGTAGTAATTGAGTTATATTTAGGCAGCAGGATGTGTTTCCATAAAAGAATGGATTTAATAAATCAGAATCCTTTGATTCAGTGCAGATGAATCAGTGTTCATGTGTTTGAATCAGTGAGATCTGTTGTATTTCTCTTCTTCACCTTTATCTCAAACACTCTTCTATCCGTGTCGTAATTTCCCGAGACCCACTCGCTCCCTTCAAATACATGAGCTGTGAGCACTACAACATCTGCCCTTGAACGTTTATGAGTGCTTATATAACCCGTGCTGGATTCATCACAGCACAAACCAGTTCATGGGCTTCACTGAGCTGAAGCCGAACACGTGTGCGTGTGTGTTTGAGTTGTTAATTAACTCCGTTGGTTTGTGGATGTAGTTAGTTAGTAGAGCTGGGATAAGCTGGAGTGCTGACGGGTAACCAGAGAGCCGGTGTTGAGTTACTGATCGCTGACATGGAGCTTCACACATGCATCTTTAAAGCCTCAGTGTTCAGGGTTTGTAGGCTGGACTTCCTGTAACCTCTCAAACTGAACCGCTGGTAAAATCTCATTATTATTTGTCAGAAACTAATAAACAACTGCACCTGAAAAAAAAAAACATGTTAGTGGTGAAACAAAGCATTTGAATGAAGCATGGGATATACAGTAGTTAAGTATAAATATTACTGTAAAATTACTGACATGCAATTCTGAGTTTATATCTTGTAATTCTGACTTTACATTTTTCAGTGCTGTAAGATAAAAATTCAAAATTACCCTTTTTTCCCCTTTTTTCTGTGGTGGAAACAAAACGGTGTTAAGATATGAATGTAGAGAGATGAATTCAAAATTCAGAGGAAAAAAGTCAGAATAGCGAGATTTCGAGATGTAAAGTCAGAATAGCGAGATGTAAAGTCATAATTGCGAGATGTAAAGTCTGAATTGTGAGATGTAAAGTCTGAATTGTGAGATGTAAAGTCTGAATAGCGAGATGTAAAGTCAGAATAGTGAGATGTAAAGTCTGAATTGTGAGATGTAAAGTCTGAATAGCGAGATGTAAAGTCAGAATAGTGAGATGTAAAGTCTGAATTGTGAGATGTAAAGTC
>NW_015639247.1:423144-425350 GCF_001515625.1 Sinocyclocheilus rhinocerous
GAATAGCGAGATGTAAAGTCTGAATTGTGAGATGTAAAGTCAGAATAGCGAGATGTAAAGTCTGAATTGTGAGATGTAAAGTCATAATTGCGAGATGTAAAGTCTGAATTGTGAGATGTAAAGTCTGAATTGTGAGATGTAAAGTCTGAATAGCGTGATGTAAAGTCAGAATAGTGAGATGTAAAGTCTGAATTGTGAGATGTAAAGTCTGAATAGCGAGATGTAAAGTCTGAATAGCGTGATGTAAAGTCAGAATTGTGAGATGTAGTCTGAATTGTGAGATGTAAAGTCTGAATAGCGAGATGTAAAGTCTGAATTGTGAGATGTAAAGTCTGAATAGCGAGATGTAAAGTCAGAATAGCGAGATGTAAAGTCAGAAGTGTGATATATAAACTCAGAATTCAGAAAACATCTCACAATTCTGACTTTTTTTCTCAGAATTTTGAGTTTATATCTTGCAGGAAAAAAAAGAATTGTGAAACAAAAACTTGCAATTACATTTTTTTTTAATGTTTTTATATCCCGTGGCAGAAATGGGCTTCAATCCATCGGTGGCTCTGAGTTTAATTGGACTTTAGTGTGTGGTTTGGATGGAGGTCAGCGCTGGTTTGAGCTTTAATGAGCGCGAAGGACTTGTTTTATTGGTTTGTTATGGAGGTCGCGTGATGTTTGCCTCGGCTCATTTATCACCAGTGAATAAACTCAGGATTTAGTTAGCGCAATTAAGCAGCAAAATGACATGATCGTAAAGCTGCAGGTCCATTTAAAAGCTTATTAACGCATGATTGATGATGTTCCAGCTGTGATGTGCTGTGATGTTAGTAGTGCTTTAGTACTGACACTGAATCTAAACACAGTTAGTTAGTTAGATATGACTTTATTTGATGTGTGGCACGAAATTAGTTTTATTTTAAATGTGTTTGTCATCAAAATATCACCTCATTTGCTTATGACTGTTATTAATGTTGCCACATTTATTTCTACAGCGCTTTATACAATACAGATTGTTTCTAAGCAGCTTCACAATAAAAAACAGGAAATTTACACTATTAAAGTCGCAAAATTAATCAATTATGAGCCAAATTTATTTCAGCTGTAAAGCAGTTCTACAGAAGACGATAGTCATTATTCAGATCAATTCAGTTCAGTATCAATAACAGTGTTAATGTGTAACTAGTTAAGGCCGTTATTAAACATTCGACCTCCAGAACATTCTGATTGTAACCAGTTCAACACAAATCATCTCGAATGAGAGAATTATATTAAATAATGTTTATTTCATTCAAGTATCCTCAAAATGCACTCAGTTTTCAGTTTAGCTGCTTTTAAAAACAACATGAAATACTATGAATTCTAACATACTACTTATTCCCATTTTTTAAAATTATATTATACAGTATATGAAAGCATGTATATTTGAATGCAGACTAAAAATCTTTCAAGCATTCCATATTTGTTGAGTACTATCATGTCAAAATTTTCATATTTGTATAAATTGAAAATAAATTGAAGCTCTATCAGTTAATCTTTTAAATGAAATTATATACGGTTATAGGTTTTGGTAATATTTTGAATAAAATTTTATTTTTGTATTTTCAGTTCAATTTAGGTACAATTTTTAGTTTGTGTTTGGTCATGTTTTAGGATTAATATCAAATTATTATTAATTTTTACATATTAATATTTGGTATTTATTATTATTATTATTTTTATTCACAGATAGTCATTTTAGTGCTTCAACTTATTTCAGTCAACAGGCAACATTTCCAATTTTTGTTTCACTTTTGCATGTATTAGTTATACATATATTTTTCAGTTAACAAAAATAGTTTTGTAATAGTTTTAGTCAGTGGTCATGATATGTGTGAGGTTCCTCTGATGTATCTGTTGTAATAGTAGCTCTGGCTGATGTGAATGTGAGTTTGATCATCAGCTACTCATCAGCCAATCAGAGCCTGTGATTAAACAAACCCAGCACACGACGAGGCTCCTGAAGAGACTGTATATGAGAGAGTGACCTTTCCTGTGTTACTGCTGCTGTAAATCACCCATAAAGCCCTGTGCCAGCAGACCGGAGCCGCACACCGCTCTACATTTACTTTATTACTGCAGTCAGTCCTCATGCAGACGCTGGAGACCAGGAGACCGTAGAGCAGCCCGTGTGTGTGTGTGTGTGTGTGTGTGTGTGTGTGTGTGTGTGTGTGTG
>NW_015639247.1:425682-438386 GCF_001515625.1 Sinocyclocheilus rhinocerous
GTGTGAGAGTGTGTGTGAGAGTGTGTGAGTGAGTGTGAGTGTGTGTGTGTGAGTGAGTGAGTGAGTGAGTCATTTTAAATTCTCCAATGAAAGGTTAGATTTTTGTGAATTTTTTTAAATAAAAGATCAAAATGATTAACAATGCAGATTAATTTTCACAGCCTTCTTTGATCACATTTACCAAGGGTGCCAATAATTCTGACCACGTGTGTATATATTAAAAAATACTGAAAGTGACAAAAACATTATTAACAAACAAATTATAAACAAATTACTAAAACTTTAACTAAAATTAAAATGAAAACAGAAAATGTAAAAAATAAATACTGATTCAAAATATTAATAAAAACTATAATAGTATCTCAGTGATACTAAAAATAACACAATAGCTTTGTACCTACGTATGTATATTTTGGAGACAAGTTCAATCTGACGAAACCCTCACAACAACTCCTTTTAGGGATGTCCTCATTACAAAAAAAAAGTCTAAAAATAAAGTTAATTTGTCTTTAATTTTCTTCTTAAAATCCTACTGAGAAAATTTCCAGCTCATCATCAAAATCTTGAAATGATCATTTGCATCGACTGTTGTTGTTGTATGTCGTTTTAAAACATGAACATGGCTTTATTTGTTGTCGGATTATTTTAATCCTGTAAAGTCTGACATATGAAATAATAGTCAGAAAAATGTAATGTTTTAATGAAAGTTTTTTGAAACTTTAGACAAAGTATTTTAAAAATCCAAAAAATGTTGCATGTGTTTTGAGTATCATATTTGATCCATCAGGCTCATATAGTATGATATAGTAAAAAATATGAAGGGGGAAAAAAACATTTTATTCAGAGACTCTGAATACTTGATATTTCTATGATGAAATCCTGAGATCTTTATAACAGTGCAGCAGATACTGACATAAAATGATGTAAATATCACTGTTCGCTCTATATCTCCAATAATATGTCTCAGTAAGATGAGATTGAAATGATCCAAACATATAATGCAATGCAATCCGATGAAGAAATAAATGCTCCTCAGATGTGAGATGTTTTGGAGGCTTGGGAAGATCATTCTTGAAGGTGGATGTTTGCACAATTATACTTGATCTAATAATTTTTGTTTGATTTTGGGGTTGAGATGTGATTCATCTGGTGATATAATGATGTTGTTTTCTCATCTCCTCACGTGTGTGTCCTTCATGCGGTGGTGATTTAACTGTGTGTGTGTGTTTGTGTGGGTCAGCTGGTGGCCTCCATCATCTTCATCAGTCTGGGTGTCGTGTCGTGTTTCCTCTGCTCCATCATGGACGGCATCATCGCGGCTGAGTTCATCGTGAGTATCTGTTCACCTGCTGCTCATCAAACATCAGTCCTGAGAGGAGTACTGTACTGTCTCGTGTGTGTGTGTGTGTGTGTGTGTGTAGGACAGGAGGCCGCTGATGGAGGGCCGCTGTGAGTTTTACTCCAGCTCTTCTTACAGCTATGATAATTACTACATTGAGGTGAGCTCATCTGAAATCCACACACTGATGATTATGGCTTTGTTTATCAGTCACTGACTCACTGAAGGATCATGTGCTCTGCTTCCCTCTGCTGGTCAGATATGAACATGACTTCAGTCTGATCATCAGTTCGGCAGACACTTTTATTCACACTCTTTAAAAATAAAGGTTCTTTGTTGGCATTAATGGTTTGCTGTGCTGCTGGTTGGAAATGACCTGCCTTTTAAAAATTGCTTGTAAATCTCTCCAATCACCAAACCTTGGGTTCAATATTTTTATCAACCTGTTTTCTGTCAGTTAGCGCAGGTTTTTTTTTTTGGAGCTGATTGATCATGTGACTTGTTGATTTGAGCTTATGCATCTCAGTTTTTGAGTGAAAAAAAGCACTATTGGCAGATAATTTGGGCAGTATTAATTTTTTTTTGTAAAAAAGCATTATTTGTGGATAATTTTGGCAATAATCGTTTTTCAGTAAAAAAATTAATAATTCATAGAATTTTTCCAATATTCCGTTTTTGAGTAAAAAAAACATTATTTATGGATAATTCTGGCAATATTCAGTTTCTGAGTGAAAAACAATATTTGCTGACAATTTTGGCAATATTTATATTTACATTTATTCATTTAGCAGATGCTGGTTTGGATGGAATTGTGGATCACTTTGACAAAAATTCTTAGTTTTTGGGTTAAAATTATTTTTATTTTATCAATTAAGTAATTATTTGTGGATAATTTTGGAAATGTTCATTCAAAAACTGAGGTGGATAATCTCAGATCAACGAGGCCTGCGATCAATCAGTCAAAATATTTACAGGTAATTTTGGCAATATTCAGTTTGAGTAAAAAAAATATTTGTCGGTAATTTTGGCAATATTCAGTTTCTGAGTGAAAAAGCATTATTTGTGGACAATTTTGCGAATATTCCATTTTTGAGTGAAAAACAATATTTGCTGACAAATTTGTCAATATTCAGGTTTTTTGGTAAAAAGAGCATGATTTGTGGATAATTCTGCCAAAATTCAGTTTTTGAGAGAAAAACAATATTTGCAGATAATTCTGGCAATATTTTGTGGTTTGGATGGAATTGTGGATCACTTTGGCAATAATTCTCAGTTTTGGGGTTAAAAAAAGCATTATTTGTGGATAATTTTGGAAATGTTCATTCAAAAACTGAGGTGGATAAGCTCAGATCAACGAGGCCTGCGATCAATCAGTCAAAATAGCACAATTTTGGTAAGCTGTGGGCAAAGTCAGTAGGTTTTAGTCCAATGCAATAACATTAACTAGCCTTTTCTGGAAAAAGAAAATCCTCTCTGGGTCGAAATGACCAGTTTGTCATAAAAGCCACAATATAGTTCATAATGTCAAGTTTAAAGTATAAACGTGTTGATTTGCTGTGTTCAGGTTCACTGTCATTCCTACGGTAATCAGTGTAAACTCAAGGTGAAGAGCAACACCTGCTACTGCTGTGACTTATTCCACTGTGACAGGTGAAGCACACGCATCAGTCACTGAGCATTTGCAGCACAGCTGTGTGTTACTGAGCATGTACTGCATGTGTGTGTGTGTGTGTGTGTGTGTTAGCGTGGACTATCGTGTGCAGTACTATGAGTTCACGGGTGTGAGCAGCTGCTGGGACGTGGTGAATCTGTACCGTCTGCTGTGGGCCTGTGTGACGCTCAATGTGCTCGGCGTGTTTCTGGGCATCATCACCGCTGCTGTACTGGGAGCCTTCAAAGACCTGGTGAGTCTGGATTCATCAGACACTAATAACTGAAACTAGTGTTTGCTCAGAGTTTTTAGATTCAACTACATGACAGATGCAGTGATCGAAGATGCTGAAGCCACCAGACTCACTCGGAAAAGTTTTGTTTGAATTTTTATATATTAAAACTATCACATTTTTTAATGTACAAATAATTTTTAAACCCAACATTGCATAGCAATTTTACTTTTTGGAATGTTTTTTGAATAATGAAACTGCAATGACCAATATCTCATTTTTAGTGGACAGCATAAAGATGGCTTGGTTTAATGATGGTTTTGATTGCTTATTTAAAAAAAAAAATAAAAAAAAATAATAATAATTAAAAAACAAAACAAATCTAATTTGGTGTTCCTTGTCAAAAGTGATCATCATTTAAAAATTGCTTATAAATTTGTCATTGTTATTTTATCACCAAATCTTGGATTCAATCTTTTTGTTTTCTTTCAGCACAGGTTTTGTATTTCTTTTTGGAGCTGATTGATCATAGCTCTCTTAATATTGCCCAAATTATTTGCCAATAATGCTTTTGTTTCACTCAAAAACTTGGGTGCATAAGCTATGACTTTTTTTTTTTTTTGAGTAAAAATAAAAAAAATTGTGGATAATTTTGGCAATATTCAGTTTCTGAGTAAAAAAATATTTGCAAGTAATTTTGACAATTTTTAGTTTTTGGGCAAAAAAAACAAACATTGTGGATAATTTTGGCAATATTCAGTTTCTGAGTAAAAAGGGCATTGTTATTGAATAATTTTGGCAATATTCAGTTTATGAGTAAAAAAATATTTGCAAGTAATTTTGGCAATTTTCAGTTTTTGGGCAAAAAATAAAAACATTGTGGATAATTTTGGCAATATTCTGTATCTGAGTGAAAATTGCATTGTTTTGATGGCTTATTTCACTAATTAAATTTTTCTTAAATGTATAATAATAAAAAATTAATTAATTAATTAAAAGCAGACAAAGCTATTTAGATGTATAATTTAAATTATCAGCTTTAACATAACAATAATTCTCATTATCCATATCATAGCTTCCACATTCATGTGTCTTAATGAGTCTGTAGTTGATGTAGGTGTGTGTGTGTGTGTGTGTGTGTGCGCGCTCAGGCTCCTGCGGCTCGCAGTCACATGACACCCAGTCCGGCTCCGCCCCCTCACATCCTGTACAACCCCACCCAACACCTGATCACCTACACCGGCTTCTGCCCCTCCGGACAAACTCTACCCGCCTACCCAAACTACCCGCTGCCCATGCAGGTGAGGACCACTAACCAACTAACCTCTGTCAGCAGGACGGTACTCATGACAGTCAGATGATCAGGACACCAACAGGACTGAATATTACTATAGAAAATGTTTTTTCTATTATGACGTTTAAATGTCAGTCATGTTTTGTTCCATTAAGAGATTTAAATATCGGTAGTGTTGTTCTATTAAGTAATTTAAATATCGGTCGGTTTTGTTTTATTAAGAAATTTAAACATTGGTCGGTTTTGTTCTTGTAACAGATTTAAATATCAGCTGGATTTGTTCTGTTAAAAGATTAAAATATCAGTCAGTTTTGTTGTAGAAACAGATTTAAATATCAGTTGGCTAGTTTTGTTCTATTAAAAGATTTAAATATCGGTAGGTTTTGTTTTATAAGGTTTAAATATCAGTTGGTTTTGTTTTAGAAACAGAGATTTCAATTTCGTTCAGTTTTGTTCCATTAAATGATTTAAATATCGGTTGGTTTTGTTCTATTAAGAAATTTAAATATCTGTCAGTTTGTTCTAATTACAGAATTAAATATCGGTCTGTTTTGTTCTATTAAGAGATTTAAACCTCGGGTCAGTTTTGTTCTGTTAAAAGATTTAAATATCGGTTGGTTTTGTTCTATTACGTGATTTAAATGTCATTTTTGTTCTATTAATAGGTTTAAATATCAGTCAGTTTTGTTTTAGAAACAGATTTCAATTTCGTTCAGTTTTGTTCCGTTAAAAGATTTAAATATCGGTTGATTTTGTTCTATTAAGTTATTTAAATATGTCGGTTTTGTTCTATTAATAGGTTTAAATATCAGTCAGTTTTGTTCTATTAAAAGATTTAAATATCGGTAGGTTTTGTTCTAGAAACAGATTTAAACATAGGGTCCGTTTTGTTTTATAAGGTTTAAATATCAGTTGGTTTGTTCTATTAAAAGGTTTAAATATCAGTCAGTTTTGTTCTATTAAAAGATTTAAATATCGGTAGGTTTTGTTCTAGAAACAGACTTGAATATCGAGTCCGTTTTGTTTTATAAGGTTTAAACATCAATCAGTTTTGTTCTATTTAAAGGTTTAAATATCAGTTGGTTTTAGTTCTATTAAAACGTTTAAATATCGGTCAGTTTTGTTCTATTAAGAGATTTAAATGTTGTTGGTTTTGTAAGCATGGCTTTAAATTCAATTCAAGTAACATCTATGATTTCAGGCAGAATTACCATATCATGATGTCTGTGGTTGAAAGTGACTTTTGTCATGGTATAGATTTTAACAAGCAGCTGCTTAAAAAGTCTGCACATGTGCTTTAATCTCATTTCTGATGTTCATTTTTTATTCTTCATCCTCGTTCTCCAGCATCTGAGCGGTTATCCAGCTCCGGCTGCAGGTCAGTCCATCCCCGAGGTCACGACCTCCCCGTCTGACGAGACTCAAGCAGCGTCTCAGAGCGGGACGAATCCAGTCGTACCGACTCAATCCACATCTCAGGACAGCAGCGGCTACATGCTGACTCCAAACGCTCCCTCGCTCTACGCTCACTCATTAGGGCCCTTCGAGAAGCCTCCACCTTACGCCTGCTGAAAGCACCACCCGAGCCAGGAACCCTGCCCTCTGACAGGCGTCTGACCCCTGTGACCTCCACCGCCGCCGCTGCTAATGACCTCAGAAAGAGTCTATGTAATCGTCACTTATTCTTGTAGCAAATGTGATCGATGTTGTTCGTCGTCTGGTAGTTTCCAAAACCTCTGAACTTTGGCTTTTTAATGTCCTCTTTCTTTTGGTGGGATCTTCATAGTTTGATTCATTGAATCATATAAGGCTGAAACACTCAATGCAAAGCTCAAGAACGTGTCCCATCCTCAGCTTCAGCTTCACAGATCACTGTAGCTGCTTTAGTCTTCTGCGGTCAGATCAACTACTGTCACAGTGAAGCGTGAGTCTGAGGAGAATCCTGCTGAGAATGTATTCAGATTCCTGAATAACACATGTGGTTTAATAACAAGACGTGTGACTCTATCAGCCCTGGTGTAATACAACAACGCACACAATGAAAAATCTTCCTAAATGCCACTTTCTTCTTTAATAACAAAACAGAATGTTTTAAGTTAAGAATATTTTTGTTGCATCACTGTGAAAACCACCTTTTGGCACATTTTTAAGAGTGAAAGTTCTCTTTAGAATTCATATTCTTGATAAATGTTCTTAAAAATCATTGTGATGATAACCGTCAGCTTGTCATAAATGTTTAATAAATGTATTGGGTATTTTAAAAAAAATAACACTAATCGGTAGGTTTTGTTCTAGAAACAGACTTGAATATCGAGTCCGTTTTGTTTTATAAGGTTTAAACATCAATCAGTTTTGTTCTATTTAAAGGTTTAAATATCAGTTGGTTTTAGTTCTATTAAAACGTTTAAATATCGGTCAGTTTTGTTCTATTAAGAGATTTAAATGTTGTTGGTTTTGTAAGCATGGCTTTAAATTCAATTCAAGTAACATCTATGATTTCAGGCAGAATTACCATATCATGATGTCTGTGGTTGAAAGTGACTTTTGTCATGGTATAGATTTGAACAAGCAGCTGCTTAAAAAGTCTGCACATGTGCTTTAATCTAATTTCTGATGTTCATTTTTTATTCTTCATCCTCGTTCTCCAGCATCTGAGCGGTTATCCAGCTCCGGCTGCAGGTCAGTCCATCCCCGAGGTCACGACCTCCCCGTCTGACGAGACTCAAGCAGCGTCTCAGAGCGGGACGAATCCAGTCGTACCGACTCAATCCACATCTCAGGACAGCAGCGGCTACATGCTGACTCCAAACGCTCCCTCGCTCTACGCTCACTCATTAGGGCCCTTCGAGAAGCCTCCACCTTACGCCTGCTGAAAGCACCACCCGAGCCAGGAACCCTGACCTCTGACAGGCGTCTGACCCCTGTGACCTCCACCGCCGCCGCTGCTAATGACCTCAGAAAGAGTCTATGTAATCGTCACTTATTCTTGTAGCAAATGTGATCGATGTTGTTCGTCGTCTGGTAGTTTCCAAAACCTCTGAACTTTGGCTTTTTAATGTCCTCTTTCTTTTGGTGGGATCTTCATAGTTTGATTCATTGAATCATATAAGGCTGAAACACTCAATGCAAAGCTCAAGAACGTGTCCCATCCTCAGCTTCAGCTTCACAGATCACTGTAGCTGCTTTAGTCTTCTGCGGTCAGATCAACTACTGTCACAGTGAAGCGTGAGTCTGAGGAGAATCCTGCTGAGAATGTATTCAGATTCCTGAATAACACATGTGGTTTAATAACAAGACGTGTGACTCTATCAGCCCTGGTGTAATACAACAACGCACACAATGAAAAATCTTCCTAAATGCCACTTTCTTCTTTAATAACAAAACAGAATGTTTTAAGTTAAGAATATTTTTGTTGCATCACTGTGAAAACCACCTTTTGGCACATTTTTAAGAGTGAAAGTTCTCTTTAGAATTCATATTCTTGATAAATGTTCTTAAAAATCATTGTGATGATAACCGTCAGCTTGTCATAAATGTTTAATAAATGTATTGGGTATTTTAAAAAAAATAACACTAACTACATATTCATGACTACTGCCGGATTTTACTTTCATAATCTAGCAAGTAAATCCTCCTGATATGATTAACACAGCTTTTACATTTATATTAAAAATAATACATGAAACGCTTGCTGCTTAAAGAGTTAATAGACAAATGCATGGTTAAGATTTATCAGTGAAGTTTTAAATTTGTTGTTAAACAAGGCAACAATATAGCATCTCAAAGAAAAATATGATGTTCTTAACCCTTTCATGCTCATGCACAGACAATCAGTTTGAATTAAAGGCTTTTTTTTTTTAAAGCCTTAAAAAGCACAACAGAAAGGCTTCAGCTTAATCATGAACTTCTCAGTTAAACTCAGAATCATTTTTTATTTATCTGCCAGTTCAATATTTTATTGCTACATTAATTTTTAATTTGCTTTGTGGTGCATTTACTAAATGCTTGAACTTAGATCTAAAAATGCAATGAACAAACGTCCCCTAGATTTAGAAATATCTCTGAATAAGAACGAACCATATTCCCATGTGACTGTGTTTTTGGTATTTGCATTGTCCAGCGTTTTCTGTTTATTCACGCAAAGTGTTTACTGCACAAGACCATCACTTTTCACCTAATAAAATTAATTTCATTATTTTAAAGTAATTTTACCTTCAATAAAACCCTGAAAAAAATCCTTTCACAAAATAGAAATAATTCTGTTTTAAACCGCAAAACTAGAAATGATAAAGGAACAGGTGGTTCTGAAAGAGTTTGCACTTAACATTGTTTAAAATATGCAAATGTGGCATAACCTACTTAAATATGCACTCGTTTGTGTTCATTTCCAGAACATTGATCTGAACATTGGATAAAGCTACATTCCAAAGTCTTGTTTGATTTTATTGCCATATTAAAGGTTTTTCCAGTGAGGATTTTGTATTTCTCTTTTTATCGCTCCATAAATCAGAAAATACTGTCAACAGACAAAAAAACGAACACATTTTCACCATGTTTTTAGGAGGAAAATGTATGAAATATGAACAAACCTTCAGAATAAAGAGAGGAAAAAAGTTTGGCGTAAGAGAAAAAACTCTTAAAGCTTGAAATGGATGAAGTGCAATAAAATAAACACTTAAATGTGTGTTTTGAATGTTTTCTTTTCACCAGTCTGAAAGAAGAGACATTATATGGGAGCAAAACAGACCAAAATCTCAAATTTGATCAGTGCATGAAAAACACTAGTTTCACGTACATTTTTTTTTGTGTGTGAATTAATTGTTTGTGTGCTTGTGTCTCGAAACTACCAGTGTACAGTGACACTCATCAGGTTAGTTGGTTTTGTTTCCGAGCCGCTGAACATCTTAAAAGGACAGAATTCATCATCATAACAACACCGTCCGCCTTTATTCGTTTTCTTCAAGCATTTCAGTCTCGCAAACATGAACAAAATACAAAACAACTTCAACAAGATGAAAAGGACGAACTCAAATGAGGGACTAAAAAAAAAACTGTTCCAACTCAAACTACTGAATGATGATGATGATGATGAAGTTGAGCACCTACATCGAGGCCTGAAGGCCTTTAATGGTAGTTGGGTGTTTTTAGTCATCCTCCTCTAAAGCATTTTACAGTGGCATATGTACAGTTACAGTATTTTACAGCACACTCTCAGTAGCTTGTGTTTGATTGGTCTAATGTGAGGAATACATCGATACTGTGCTATATGTGCGTGAGTGTGGCGAGGGATCCGGCTTTACTAAGGCCTTTGAAGATCCGTTGACTGGATCCGGATTAAAGCTCCTCCTGTGCTGGAGTCTGCGCTGCGGTTATTGCTGCGTGTCCACCAGAGGGCAGGAGTGAGAGCGGATGTCGTTGTGTTTGTGTTGGGCCTCGTCCACGTCCAGCAGATGACCGTTGACCCGCACATCCATGCAGCCCGTGTAGAAGGCCGACACCGGAGCGGACACCAGAGAAACATCTGCACAAACAAACAACATCAGAACCCTCTGGAGATTCACATTTCAAGATCATTTGCCTCGAAGTCTGTTGTATTTGTCAGAAAATAAGCCGCGTCCCACTAAAAGTCTCACCAGGTCAGAATTGTATTGTTCATTACGGACGAGGATTAGGGCTAAGCAATAATAAAAAAAATAAAACCATCTCGAGATTAAAGTCGTTAAATTTCGAGAAAAAAGTCGAGTGTGTTAATTCTCAACTTTTTTCTCGTAATTTAATGAGTTTATTCTCAACATTTTATTTAGACTTTTTTCTCAAAATTTAACGAGTTTTTTTCTTGAAATTTAACGACTTTTTTCTCGTAATTTAATGATTTTATTCTCAACATTTTATTTAGACTTTTTCCTCGAAAATTAACGAGTTTTTTTTCTTGAAATTTAACAACTTTTTTCTCGTAATTTAGAGTTTATTCTCAACATTTTATCTCTACTTTTTTTCCTCGCAATTTAACAACTTTTTTCTCGTAATTTAAAGAGTTCATTCTTAACATTTTATCTCGACTTTTTTCTCAAAATTGAATGAGATTATTCTTAACATTTTATTTAGACTTTTTCCTCGAAATTTAACAAGTTTTTTTCTTGAAATTTAACGACTTTTTTCTCGTAATTTAACGAGTTTATTCTCAACATTTTATCTCTACTTTTTTTCTCGCAATTTAACGACTTTTCTCGTAATTTAACGAGTTTATTCTCAACATTTTATCTCTACTTTTTTTCTCGCAATTTAACGACTTTTCTCGTAATTTAACGAGTTTATTCTCAACATTTTATCTCTACTTTTTTTCTCGCAATTTAACAACATTTTTCTCGTAATTTAATGAGTTTATTTTCAACATTTTATTTAGACTTTTTTCTCAAAATCTAGTGTTTTTTTCTCGAAATTTAACTACTTTTTTCTCGTAATTTAATTGAGTTTATTCTCAACATTTTATCTCGACTTTTTTTTCTCGCAATTTAACAACTTTTTTCTCGTAAATTAATGAATTTATTCTCAACATTTTATTTCGACTTTTTTTCTCGAAACATAATGACTTTATTCTCTAAATTTAACGAGTTTAATCTCAACATTTTATCTCAACTTTTTTCTTGCAATTTAAAGAGTTTTTTTCTCTAAATTTAACGACTTTAATCTCGAGATGGTTTTAATTTTTTATTATTGCTTGGCCCTAAGCCTCTTTCGTAGTTCATAGAAAAGTTGCAAGTGTCACATTTTATTATTACATTCAGAAAAAAATACTGGTAAAAATTCACAAACAAATATTATGAGCATTGGTGTATTTTCAGTGTATTTTAGTTCACTCCAAAATGAATCCTTTAAATTTCACAGTATTCAGTATAGTAAACTTAAGAATACTATACTATGTTTTTTTTTAAAAGACAAAAAAAAACGTGCCCCTTTTAGACTTGCACTCTATTCATTCTATTCTTAAAAAAAAAAAACTAACACTAGCTTCTCTATTCTTTTTCTATTCTATCTGTTTTCTTTTTATTTATTATATAATTTAAAAAACTCTTGCTATGTGTATTGCGTTAGGCTAACTGAGACTTGTTATAGCACTTGCATATCATTGCTCTCTTGTTGTATTTATTTTATTTTTAATTTTTTGCCACATGTCATGGGCGGAGCTCGGGAGGGGCTAACAGGTGAAAACCAAAGCAACCCCCATATATACATATATATATATATATATATTAAAAAAAAAGATGAAATAAAAACATTTGACTCACATGGATAACGTGTGCAATGCAATACAACATGAAGTGATTTGCAGTCGCACATTTCGTAATGTCATAGCATTTTATTTTATAAATGGATCGGTTCCTTGTGCCAAGCAAGCCTGTCCCCGACTAAAGATTTATTTCTAGTCAACTAGTCGCATGTTTATATTAAATTGATGAATATAATAACCTACTAAACCATTCTTTAATATAATAGGCATTGAGTGAGACTAAAGTGAAACTAATGTGGGATGGATGTGAGGCTGGATTAAATGATGTGAGACTGAAGTAAGTCTGAAAGTGAGAATGAAGTGAGACTGCTGTGGGATGGATGTGTGGCCGGTGTAAGTGATGTGAGATCAATATGAGACCTAACTGAGACTTAAGTGAGATGGCAGTGAGACTGGTGTAAGTGATGTGAGACATTACCTGGAATCCCTCCTATAAAGGTGCTGTAAGAAGACGTCAGATCCAGAGCGTCTGCGTTCTCCATCATCTCCATCTGCGCGAGCTGCCCATCCACCTCCAGCAGAGAGCTGTTCCCGAACACCATCACGTTCACAGTGTGTGTTTGAGCGTCACACAGGTTCACCGGGACACTGGCCACCACCACGTCACCGAACGACACCAGCACGTGCTGCGGGTCACAGGTCAACAGACAAAATTAGCTATTGGAACACTAGTATTCTCAGCAGCTAAAAAATTGTTTTAAGTCAGTTATTTCTATCTTTTGCTGTAGTGTGTCAGTAGGAAATATCAGATTGCATTTCCAAACATTCATTTAGCCATTAATTGTAATAATGCAGTGAGATATATGTTAGTGCTGCACACAGAGATGTGATCTGATCATCATCAGTCTGTCTGGAGTCACATGAAGAAACAGAACAAACTGAGACAGACTCAATCCAGAA
>NW_015639247.1:438881-449928 GCF_001515625.1 Sinocyclocheilus rhinocerous
AATATGGGGTGCTGTGTGTACATTAATGAGGAAAAAAAATTAACTTAAATGATTTTAGCAAATGGCTGCAATATAACAAAGAGTGAAAAATTTAAGGGGGTCTGAATACTTTCCGTACCCACTGTATCTCACTGCATTATTACAATTAATGGCTAAATGAATGTTTGGAAATGTAAACTGATATTTCTTACTGACACACTACAGCAAAAGATAGACATAACTGACTTAAAACCATATTTTAGCTGCTGAAAATACTAGTGTTGTAATCATTTTGGCCAGCACTGTACACACACACACACACTCTCATACTCACACACACTCATACTCACACACACACACACACACACACACACTCTCTCTCACACACACACACACTCTCTCTCTCACACACTCACACACTCACACACACAAACACACCTACACACACTCTCACACTCACACACACACACACACATGTTGTGTTTCCATGTTTTATGGGGACATTCCATAGGCGTCAGGTACACACACTCTCACACACACACACACACACACCTCGGTCCAGTCGAGTGTCCCTGGATGATAGTCTGACAGAGAGACGGAGAACGGGACTCGGTCCTGATGAACCAGAGCAAACAGGACTCCTACGGAGGAGGCAGGCCGCAGGGTCACATGAACACTGAGCGTCTGATTGTCTCCTACAGGAAACAGGGTTATTACAGTTAACCAAGCTTAAACCATTGTTACTTGAAATGAAACAATTGTTAAATTAAATAAAATAAAATATTTTAGTTCAAGCTAGTTAGCCAAAGCAACATTTCTCATTTTCATTTAGTTTAACTTGATTTACTAAGCTAACTAACGCTGAACTAAAACTGAAATAAAAATATGAACTAAATAGGCATACTAAAAAAACACAAAACAGCAAAATTACCAAAACTTTAACTGAAATGAAAATGAAAAAATAAAAACTAATTTAAAAAATAATAAAATGTTGTTTTGTCATATTCACCCCCAATAAAACCACATCTACACATACCAGTGTTGTTATTGTTAACGAAAACTAAACTGTTAAAAATAGTTTTTTTGCTAACTGAAATAAAATAAAATATTAGATGACAAACTTAAACTTATAAAACTAAAAGGAAAATTAGAAGTTAAATAATACTTTAAAAAAACTAACAAAAATCACTCAAATTAAAACAAATTAAAATGAAAACTGAAAATATAAAAATAAAAGCCAATGCAAAATATGAATAAATACTGTATCAGTATATAAATGTGACTCTGGAGCACAAAACCAGTCATAAGTGTCAATTTTTTGAAATTGAGATTTATGCATCATCTGAAAGCTGAATAAGATAATGTATGGTGGCACACCGTGGCTGTGGTTGAAGTAGGCGAATCCGTGTCCAGGGTAGAAGGCGCTGTGGTCTTCGATGGCGTAACACTGCATGCGCTCGTTGTGCTGGACGGTGTCCTGAATAGACGTGTCCTCACCGGTTAACCAGCGCCAGTCCTTCATACAGCCGTCCAGTCGAGGGTTAACCTAGGGTTGGACGATATGGCCAAAATCTTAATTTCAGTCGATACGATATAATTCCGATATCGATATGAACACTATTAAAAAAAGCCTCATAAACAGATGTCCCACAACAGATGTCTGTGCATACAAACGTATGAAAAATGAATTTGCCAAGTCTATGAAACGTCCTCCTATAAAACTATATAAACGGCACGAGTAAATTAATGTTCTACTTTTATTTGTATTTAGCCTTCATACAAATAAGGAATATGAAATCACTGTCAAATAAACATCTCAGACTCACCTTATTAATATTAATATCTTTAACTAGGCTAACTTACACTACCAGTCAAAGATTTTAAAGCTATATTTTCAGCATCATTACTCCAGTCACATGATCTTCAGAAATCATTCTAATATTCTGATTTGCTGCTCAAAAAACATATATTACTATTATTTTGAGTAGAATTTTTTCAGGTTTCTTTGATGAATAGAAAGTTCAGAGTAGGGTGAAAAACCCTTATTGTGGACATTTTTATTCTGGAAGTGAACTAATCCTTTAACTCTTTCCCCGCCAGCTTATTTTGATGATTTCCACTAAAATTTCATGGCCCCCAGAATATTCTGTTTTATGAATATCTGAACATGCAATACATCAAAATAAAGAACCAACCATCTACATTTAAACAAAAAAAAAATCTGTTTTAGTCCAGCTTCAAGCATTCTTTTTTATCAACACTTGAATGTAGGTAGGTTTCATTTTTGAGCAAAAAGCTGAGAAAATCGCATTTTTATCAAACGCTACATCTGGATCATATTCAGTAATATTATCAAAGCAAAGCTGCAGTAGATGGCTTCCATCAGCGCTCCCATTTGCCTAAATATCATATTTTGTTTTCAATTATTTCTGCCCTTCAGATGCTACAGAAGATAGTTACATGTTTCCCAGAAGACAAAATAAGTTAAATTTACCCTGATCTTCAAATTCAAAAGTCTTAATGCATGGTTTCTCCTTCTGGAGCATCAGCGTTTGTTTGTTAAAACTCAGTATTAAGAGTCATTTTTATAAATTCTCTTGTGGACTATATGTAAACATCTTTTATGTGAAATATCTTATTCAGGTCAGTACTAAATAAACAACAACATGCATTTTGTATGATCCCTCTTATTTTGGTAAAATAATTTACATTTTGCAGATTCTGAAAGGGGGATGTAAACGCTTGACCTCAACTGTATATGATTATATATGATTTCCATAAAATACACTTAACTTTTCTGAAAGGGGGGGGGGGGGTAAACTTTTAACCTCAACTGTATCAGTCTTTTTCTTTTCTGAGAGATGTTGGTCTCATTTTTATTAGCTGTTGTTATTGTACAGTACTTTGGTCAACCTTGTGTTGTTTTAATCGTGCTCTATAAATAAAATAAAGCCAACAAGATATTACAGTGCAGGCGTGCTCACCCGGTCTGAACCCTGCGGCGGAAGCGCAGTCGGACCACAGGAATCCCGCTGAACATGCGTCCGAGGTACAGCGAGCGCGAGTTCCTCCTCATGTCCAGCGACCGGTGAAGCTCGATGGGCTTCAGACACACAGAGAGGAAGATGAGCCAAACATTCTCACAATTTTTTTTTAGTTAGTTAATTTATTTATATAGCACAATAAAACAACAGTCGTTGACCATTGTGCTGTACAAAAATTGTCAAATCAAAACAATAAAACAGCATACAATGACATGGTACATACTAGGCATAGATATATACACGTAGATGCCTCATTATAAAGCGGATAGTTCCGGTGCTTGATTCTGATTGGCTGAGCCGCGTTCGAAGCTGTTGTAAATGACTCTACAAAGTAACATACATCTTTGTTTACGTTTGTGTGTTGCTCGGCAACCACTTTGTTGCAACCACAACTGTTTCTGAGGAGCTACATTGTTTGGTGGAAGAATACTGTTTTTATTAATATCATTACACTTTATTTGCTCTGTTTTATTTTGTGAAACCTTACTACGTATATGGAATAACAGTTTTATAAAAGCAATAATAAAGATGAGAATGAAAATATAGGTGTAACAGTAAATTGTAGTAAATTGGCAACCTTATTTACAGAAAAAATATATTTTATATATATCACTATCTTTAAATAAATCTTCCACATAAAGTTTTGGCCCTATGGCCTACTAATAATTGTATCAAATAACCGTGATTACAATATTGACCAAAATAATCGTGATTATGATTTTTGTCATAATTGAGCAGCCCTAGTTACACACAGAGAGAAAACATGCTCAGGACAGCTCAGATATTATAAGCCTTTTCTAAAAGGAGAGTTTTAAGTTTTACTTTAAACAGAGATTCTGTAGGGATTATCCTAATAGAAAGGATAATCAATAATAAATAAAGCTAGGCTACGGCAAAAGTTTCTGATTTGATGACCTTAAACATCTCGCAGATGTGTTAACAGTCACAACTTCAGATAAATAAGAAGGTGCCAGACCATTTAAGACCTTAAAAACAAAGAATAAAATCTTAAACGCTATTCTAAAACATACCGGCAACCAACACAGAGAGAGCTAGATGCGCTCAAATTTACGTGTGCTAGTAAGAAGTCTAGCATTTTGCATTTTGGACTATTTGCAAGCGGTTCATATAGGATTGATCACATCAGCAAACCGAAGAGTCGCGAGCAAACTGGACCTAAAATGTGCTCAACAAGAAATGAAAACATAGTCAGTTTTCATTAAAATTTTTTATTTTATGTGCTTTTATAATTTTATTAGTTTTCACTGCCAGTTATTAGTTAGTTAAAGCAGGGTTATTACTTAACTAAATCTAAAATTAAAACCATTAAAAAAAAAATGTCATTACTTGAAATAAAGTAAAAGTTAACCGAAATAAAATACAAATAAAAAATAAAAAACATTTTATTTCAACTAGTTTCCAAGGCAACATTTCTCATTTTAATTCAGTTTAAATTGATGTATTAAAATAACTAAAACTGGAAAAAAAAAATTTATATATATAACTACAAACATTTTTAAAAACATGCAACAAAATTACTAAAACTGTAGAATATTTAAAAAATCTATATTATTATATGAATAAAATATAAATATAAATAAAAAAGTATAGCAGTATCTCAATGATACTAAAATAACACTGGTCTAAAGTTGATCCAGTCAGTGTTTTAGAATCATAAATGAACAGAATTATTATTATAGTTAGTTATTATTAGTGATGACAGTCCAGTCTGACATGATTGGTTTCTGATAAAAGCGTGTCGTCACAGGCAGAAACAGGCAAAATAAAGTAAAACCATCAAAACTACAATAATGTCTGGCTGTTTTTCTGTTTGTAGTTATATAACATAAATATGAAACTGCTGAGCTTTAAAAATCATTCTGATCTTCAATATTAATATATTACATTTTTAATTAGTAACATAAATGTCTTTACTGTCACTTTTGATCAATTTAATACGTCCTTGCGGAATAAAAATAGTAATTTCTTTAAAAAAATTAAAAAGTCATACTGAACACAAACTTCATATATATAAAAATCATAGCACAAAAATACAAAAACGCCCATATTACAAAATATAACATTAAAAAAGTGTATAATTCACTCGTTTTTCTAAAGAAACATTGTCCAACAGCGACATCAGCGGGTAAAGTTACGCCTCCCCTGAGTCCATTGGGTTTTAACAGACCCCCCACAGCGAGCCATGAGTTTTTGGGGGTAATTGAGAATGAATGGGGGAAAGTCACATGACAGGAGGCAATGCCTCCATCGTGATATGTTTGGATATGGCTGGTTATGTTCGGCTGTGATTGGTTCATGCAACAAATCCCGCCTCTTGTGTTCGTGCGTGTTCGTGAATCAGTCTGAATGAACAATATTACGACGTTAATGGGCAGACTAATTTTAAAAAGTAAATAAACAACTCACACAACACTTAGATATAACTACTTACGTCAAATATAGATATAACTGTTACGTCAAAAGCGTGTGTGTGTGTGTGAGAGAGAGAGAGTGTGTGTGTGTGTGTGTGTCAGTGCGTCAGTGTGTGTGTGTGAGTGTGTGTGTGTGTGTGTGTGTGAGTGTGTGTGTGTGAGTTGTGTGAGTGAGGTGTGTGTGTGTGTGTGTGTGTGTGTGAGAGAGAGTGTGTGTGTGTGTGTGATCACCTCACAGCTCCTGAAGTCTTGTCCCAGTCTCTTCCCCTGCCGTCCGTCACAGTAGCAGCGGAAACTTCCGGGTGTGTTCACACACTCCTCCTCACACACGTGCGTCTCACACTCATCCACGTCTGACCGGAACAACAGGAGCATGAGCTCAAACACACTCAATACTCTCATTCATCAACATCAGGGCTCATATTCACAAAACATTTGATCTTATCACTAAGAGTTCTCCTAAATAGCAGTAAAAGTTTTTATCTAAGAGTTTCTCTTAAACCCTATTCACAAAGCTGCTGAGACAAACTTGTACTGAAGAACAGAGAGAAGTCTTAAGCTCAGAGTAAGGGGGCGGGGTTTACCTCGTTGCTATGGGTGATGTCATCATGCTTATTAACTATGCACACAGTGATTGGCTGACAGTCTCTGTTAGAGATTCATTCATAGAAATATTGAAGAGTGCGATATTATGTTGCTATATTCAAATAAAGGTTTAAGAATAATAATAAATAATAGATTTTAAAATTTAGAGCTAAAGGTTTTAGCTCTAAAACCTTTCTCAGATTTAGGAGCTAGTTTTAGAGCGAAAACGCTTCGTGAAACACTCTTAGAGCAAACATTCAGGAGTCCTACATTTAGGACTGACACTTCCATTATTTTTAAGATTTTCTCCTAAATCAGCGAGTTATGAGCTACTTTTAGCCTGAAGATGTTTTGTGAATACAGGCCCAGATCAACACTTTCAGCTCTCATTAATCTAGAAACACAGCATTTATAAACCTAATCTGAGAGTGTCATTCTTCTCCTGCTCTGTGTGTGTTTCAGAGTCAACAGGGAGTGACCTGGACTGAAACACACACGTTATATAATCTTTATTCTTGTTTTGGATGTAATGGTGCGTGCGGATATACATGAGAATATACACTGTGGAAATATGATTGTAACACTGATGACGGGAATCCTAAAAGATGAACCACAAATGAGCTGGAGGAATGTTCCTCGGTCGACTGTGTAAGAACTGAAGAGGATCTGTTGAGGCGTTATGTAAGCTGTTTCCTCTCAACAGTAACGACTAGGTGAAGAGCCACAAAAAAAGTCATGTTCCCAAAGAACATCATGTAATGAGATGGAAACGTCCTGTGCTGCTGAGACTGAGAGACGAGGAACATTCTTCAGACTGATTCAGAGCAGGGCTATTCTCCTTAGCTGAAACTAAAACCAGAAGAAATAAAAATGTCTTATTAAAATAAAATAAATGCTAACTGAAATTTTAAAAAAAATTATATTTTCCAAGGCAACTTTTCTCATTTTCATTTAGTTTAGCATGATGTCCTACAATAACTACAACTGAAAAAAAAAATTTTTTTTAATGAAAACTCTATGGACATTTTTTAACAAAAAAAAATAAATAAATAAAAAATACTAAAACTTAAATTGAATTGAAAATAGAAAAATCTAAACTAAAATAAAAATATGAATATAAAAACCTTAAAAAAAAAAAATAAAATAAAAAGTTAACTGAAATAAGAAAGAAATATTTTATTTTCAAAGGCAACTTTTCTAATTTTCATTTAGTTTAGCATGATGACTTAAAATAACTAAAACCAAAACTGAAGTAAAACTATATAGACATAAAACACACGTAAAAATAAAAATGACAAAAACCAAAATTACTAAACCTAAAATTAAAATGAAAATATAAATGAAAACTAAAATCAAAACCATAAAAATATGAATGTTAACCGAAATAAAGAAAAAAAGGCAACATTTCTCATTTTCATTAATTATTTAAAAAATATTTATTGATGTTTATTGATTTAATATTTATTGAATTGTAGTTTAAACCTTAAACTACAATAAAAAAAATTAATATAAACTATAATAGGATAGTTTTTATAACACGTATAAATACGTTTACATGCAACCAAATAATCTGTTAGTAATCGGACTGAAAAGCCTTCACGTAAACACCTGAATTGATCCGACTGAGCTCAATCTGAATGGAATTTCGATAGAATTGAAAACAGAAATTGAAAGGACTGTGCATGTGCAATGACAACAAAGACTCTCACTGGATTATTACAATTAAAGGCAAAATTAATGTTTGGAAATGTAAACTGATATTTCCTACTGACACACTACAGCAAAAGATAGACATAACTGACTTAAACACACTTTTAGCTGCTGGGAACACTAGTGTTGTAATGGTTTCGGTCACCGCTGTGTGTGCCATCATCTGCTGCTCTGAGCTTCATCTCGCTGTACGCTAAGATCCTGTAAACTCACCTACACAGCTCTGGGTGATGTTGTCATAGACGAACCCTTCCTCACACAAGCAGTCAAAGCTCCCGTCGAGGTCTGAGCACCGCGCAGATCCGCAGACGTCTGGAGTCTCCACACACTCGTCCACATCTGTGGAGAAACCAGGAGAGGAACCCCTGCGATTCACTGAGTCACAAATCAGACGCACAGCTGCTAACGATGTTTTGATTAATAATCTGTTTTCATTCTGGAGGAGAAAGTATTTGCAGCAGTGAATAAACTGTCATATTATTAACAAGAACATCATTCTTATATATTATATTTCAATATTATATTGCAGTATGTATTGCAGTATTTTAAAACTAAAAAATAAATTGGATGAAAATAATTTTTAAAAAAAATTTGATTTATCCAAAAGCACATGCATTGCATTCAGAGTACACAGTTCAGGATCTGAACCCATGGCCTTGCCTTTGCTAGCACTATGCTGTATTGCAGAGGTTTACAAAAAGCAGGTAAAAAATAATAAACAGGGTAAAAATTTTAAAAATTATTAAAAATATGATTATGCTAAATAAATAAAAAAACATATATATATATGGAATTAGGTTAAAATAATATTTGATAGTTTTATTAACTTTAAAGTTTAGATATTAAAATATTAGATAAAAAAAATAATTTATCCAAAAAGACCTATGCTGCATTCAAAGTACACATTATCCCCTGAACTAAAATTATAATATTGTTTTTATTAAATACTAAAATAATTAAAATGTATAAAATTAATAAACCTTAAAATAAAATGTTGATTTAAATAAAAATATAGAGCAGTACAAAACAGCAATATAATGAGTAATAAAAATGTAATAATATTGTAATGTAAGAGATCCTGCATAAATTAGGTTTTTATACATGATTTTTCATTTTAGAATGATCATATCTGGAGTGCAACACTAAGCTAAATTTGAGTAAAATCCACATTTTTTAACCACAAACTAAAAGAAATACTTTTTCAAGACTTTAAATCAGAGCTGAGATGCACATGTCAGAAGTGTTTGGTTTTGTGTTTGTCAGATTTTCCAGCCCTCACACTCACCCAGACACATGTGGTGACCCGAGAGCGTGTATCCATGACGACAGGAGCAGCGGTAACTGCCCATGGTGTTGTTACAGTGGTGCTCACATCCTCCGTTCGCTCTGCTGCACTCATCCACATCTGCAAATCACAAGCACACACGCGCGCCGTTAGCCAATCAGGAGCAGCTCGGGACTCGGGATTGGCTGGAGCGGCACCGGTGGGCGGAGTCAGTGTTGGACGGCGGGCAGAAAGTCACTCACTTTCCTCTGAACGTGAATCATCAGACGTGACTGACACTCTGTGGGTTTGATGAGTCACGGCTCAATACAGGCTACACTCACACATCCACTGAGAAAACGCTGAAGATTCCCCAGCAGCACATTGCTACACAGTTGCTAAGGTGTTCTGAATGGTTGTTAACATGTTGCTAAGGTGTTCCGACTGATTGCCAAGGCAGTGATTGCCAAATTTGTTGCTATTTGGTTGCTAGGGTGTTCTAACTTGTTGCTTTGCAGTTGCTAGGGTGTTCCGACTGATTGCCAAGGCAGTGATTGCCAAATTTGTTGCTATTTGGTTGCTAGGGTGTTCTAACTTGTTGCTTTGCAGTTGCTAGGGTGTTCCGACTGATTGCCAAGGCAGTGATTGCCAAATTTGTTGCTATTTGGTTGCTAGGGTGTTCTAACTTGTTGCTTTGCAGTTGCTAGGGTGTTCCGACTGATTGCCAAGGCAGTGATTGCCAAATTTGTTGCTATTTGGTTGCTAGGGTGTTCTAACTTGTTGCTTTGCAGTTGCTAGGGTGTTCCGACTGATTGCCAAGGCAGTGATTGCCAAATTTGTTGCTATTTGGTTGCTAGGGTGTTCTAACTTGTTGCTAAGCAGTTGCTAGGTTGTTCTGGGTGATTATTCTAACAACCATTTAACAACAGGTGTTGTTACATGGTTGCTAAGGTGTATTATTTGGTTAACACACTGCTAAGCAGTTGCTAGGGTGTTCCGACTGATTGCCAAGGCAGTGATTGGCCAAATTTGCTGCTATGTGGTTGTTAGGGTGTTCTAACTTGTTGCTAAGCAGTTGCTAGGGTCTTCCGACTGCCAAGGTAGTGATTGCCAAATTTGCTGCTATGTGGTTGGTAGAGTTCTAACTTGTTACTAAGCAGTTGCTAGGGTGTTCTGGGTGGTTATCCTAACAACCACATAGCAACAGGTGTTGCTACATGGTTGCTAAGCTGTATTATTTGGTTAACTGTTATACAGTTGCTAGGGTGTTCTGAGTGATTGCCAAGGTGTTGCTATGTGGGTTGCTAAAGTGTGCTAATTTGTTGCTATGTGCTTGCTAGGGTGTTCTAACTGGTTGATAAGCAGTTGCTAGGGTGTTGTGGGTGGTTTTTAAGGCATTAATATGTGGTGCTAAGATGTTCTGAGTAGTTGTTGCAGTTGCTATGGCATCGCTAGATGGTTGCTAAGGTGTTCTAATGAGTCTTAACTTGGCAAACAATACTCATACTGGCATTCTGAGTGTTTCAGTGCACAAGAAACCACTCAGCTCCTGCTGACTCAGAGAACGTGATGGATGATCCTGCAGGGTTTGAGATCTACTAGCACAATCTGTGCCACTATAAGAGCATTGTGCATCATCTGATATGAGCACAGGTCAGGAGAAGAACAATATCAGCAATATCGCGTTCGTAATCGGCAATGAATCGTCTGCGATTATGAACGCGATATTGCATAGCTTGTCAGTGAACTACGGCTTTGTGTATTAAATGCCGCTCCATTTGAAAGCACGTGCTGGAGATTTACTACTAATCACAGAACCGGCTTTACTGACGAGATGCGCATGAAACTCACCTTCGATTATTTGCACAGCCCTACTGCACAGACTCGCACTCCAAATGAATCACTACTGCGCAGACTCTGGCTCCAAATGAATCACTACAGCGCAGACTCTGGCTCCAAATGCTCCAAATGAATCATTACTGCGCAGACTCTGGCTTTAAAGAAATCATTACTGCGCAGACTCTGGCGCCAAA
>NW_015639247.1:450088-451948 GCF_001515625.1 Sinocyclocheilus rhinocerous
CTACTGCGCAGACTCTGGCTCCAAATGACATCACTGCCACAAGATGACAGAGGTTCTACTGGGATGTTTTGGCTTCACTTTTCTATAGTGGAAGGAATTGTAGACACATGCGCATTTTTTTACAGTCTATGGTTAAGATACTGTCTGTATGAACTGCATTTTCATAGTTTTTGAATAAATGATCCAGAGAATAATATTCATCAGCATCTTTAACCTGAATGCGAGTGTCTGAACAGCTGATGTGTGTCTGTACCTTTCTCACACCTGACACCGCTCCATCCTGTGAAACAATGACATTGGAAATCGCCCTTTTTGTCCTCACAGCGCACCGTCCCGTAAAGATTGCAGGGGTTCGGGGAACATTGGTCTGGAATGTCTGTGGGACAGAGAGAGAGAGAGAGAGAGAGAGGAATCATAATCAACAGTAAAATCACAACGAGTCCCGAAACACATTCAGCTTCGGTAACGTTCTGTTTGAAACACATCGGATATGAAATCCTATAACATCCTTTGACTAGATGCTTTTTCCCTGTAGCTGTAACAAGTGATTCATCATAAAGAGCTAGAACAGTGAGGGCCTGGTTAACCAGCATTAAACACCTGTGTGAACTACTGCATGATTTTAGAAATGCTGCATTACTTAAACAGTAGCCAGTTTGGTAACACTTTACAATAAGGTTTCATTTGTTAAAATTAGTTAACTACATTAGTTAACTTGAACTAACCATGTAAAACACTTCTAAATAATTTATTAATCTTAATTAATGTTAATTTCAACATTTACTAATACATTATTAAAATCAAAAGATGTATCTGTTTATATTATTTAATGGACCTAACATGAACTAACAATAAACAGTTGTATTGTTATGAACTAACATGTGACCCTGGACCACAAAACTGGTCATAAGGGTCATTTTTTTTAAATACATGAGCTGAATAAATCAGCTTTCCATTGATGTATGGTTTGTTAGGATAGGACAATATTTGAAAATCTGGAATCTGAGGGTGCAAAAAAATCTAAATATTGAGAAAATCATCTTTAAAGTTGTCCAAATGAATTATATACTTATAATTATATTTACGGTAGGAGATTTACAAAATATCTTCATGGAACATGATCTTTACTTAATATCCTAATGATTTTTGGCATAAAAGAGAAATGTATAATTTTGACCCATACAATGTATTGTTGGCTATTGCTACAAATATACCCCAGCGACTTAACACTGCTTTTGTGCTGCAGGGACACATTTATTTTATGTTTTGTACAGCATATTTGTCAACTAACTGTTGTTTTTAATTGTGCTTTATGGTATAAATTGCTTTGCCTTGCTCATCTTTTGTGAATGCTAGTTAATGCATTAACTAACGTTACGTTATGAGATCTTACTGTAAAGTGTTACTAACATGTAGATGACATCAGCTGAAAATGCAAGTCATTTGAAAGGTGAAGCAAGTTATTAAATAGTGCTGAAAGATTCTGAGGACATTCGTGGTTCTTTATAATAATGCCACTGATGAATCTTTCACTCTATAGAACATGCATTAAAACAGTACATTGTTTTGTTCTTTTTTTGCGAGTCTTTGAGCTCTGTGTTTGGACGACTCTCCGGTTTAATGTGTGTGTGTGTTGCTGATGATGCTCGAGCAGCAGAAGCACATCTGAGCACAGAGGAGAGAGACGAGAACAGCTCAGAGACGCAGCATCTCTCGCTCTGACTCAGGGATTCTGCCGAAAACAGACTGACCAATCACAGCGCAGCACGAGGCTGCCTCCGAATCAGCAGAAATGAGTCGAGCAGGACGAGCCTCCAGCAGACGTCATGAGGATCGTTACACACACACACACACACTCAC
>NW_015639247.1:452053-452273 GCF_001515625.1 Sinocyclocheilus rhinocerous
GACGGACGGACGGATAGATAGATAGATAGATAGATAGATAGATAGATAGGTGTGGGTCACTCACTGTGGACGCAGGTGATCAGATCCTGTTTCTTCTTCTCAGAGTCTCCAAACTTCTCCATACATGCTGAAGCATTAAAGAGAATCAAACATCTCCATCAGCATCAGCAGATGATTCAGCAAACCATCAGCTCAATATATATATATATATATATATATA
>NW_015639247.1:452462-464340 GCF_001515625.1 Sinocyclocheilus rhinocerous
ACAAACACACACACACACACACACACATACACAAACACACACACTGCAGAGGAATAAGGTGGAGTAAAACTACAGAAGACTTCAGTCTCATTATGTACACTAATATCCCTGCAGTATTAATACAACAGCATTAACGAGAGCAAATGATTCATGTGTGACCCCAGTGCTAATCGATGTCAAGTCATGCAACTCTTAAACTAGCTTCACGGGTGAGTAAGCTGGTAACCGGCATGCTGACTCACTCACACACACTGCAGTGAGAAATCTGCAGCGTCAGAGAAGCCGGTCGCATGCGCTGCGGGTGAATAATGCAAGCAGCGAGTGGAAATCCAACATCTCTGACACGCAAACCTGCTTCTCGTCTCCTCATAAATATGACAATTAAACTTTATTTGGAGTACAACTTGTGCACAATGCACATTTCTTAATATTAAGCCTAAAATGTGTTTTAATGTCACTTTTGATGAGGATTGTGTGATCTTTGAATATCGGTCTTTAAATGCAAGATATTTAAAGTGTACTTACAACAGTTGCACTTTAGCACAATACTTCAGTATATCTTTAATTGGACTTCAGCGCTACTTCCGCACAATTAAAGTTCATTAAGTACAAAATGAGTTGTTCCAATTTAGCAGACTTTAAGAATAACACATTAGTATACCAAAAGTGCAATTGCAGGGTATTTTTTTATTAAGTACATAAATATGTAAATGTATTTGTAGTATACTTTGCATGAAATAAACGTATTTCAAATACATTTTAGTATATTTATTTTTCACTAGCGGAGACACTGCAAAAAATATTTTCTTCCTTAGTATTTATGTCTTGTTTTCTAGTATAATATCTAAAAATTCCGGAATCAGGATGCATTTAAATAATCTTAATTCAAAGGCTAAACAAGATTATTTTTCTTACCCCACTGGCAGATATTTTTACTTGTTTTAAGCAAAAACTAACTAAATAAAAAAATATATATATATATTTCAGAAAACAAGACATAATATCTGAAGTCATTTTACTCGTCAAGTAAACGCATCTTAATTCCAGAATTTTAGATATTTATACAAGAAAACAAGACAAAAATACTAAGGAAGAAAATCATTTTTTGCAGTACAGGCATGCGTCTGCACTCTGCAACTAAAGTGGAATCCAGAAATTCTCATGGTCAAGCTAATAATAGAAAGTATCAGGGCGTCATAATCTTTCATGCTTCCTAAACATTCCCAATCCTTATTTACAGAGCAAACAGGATTCAATCTAATCAGCACATTCATGAGATGCGTGCAGGGAACGACGCGTCAGACATGCGCCGCCACACTGGAATTCATTCTGTATCAAAAACACATTCCAGGCTCAGCTGTCAGTCACAGCGGTGACACGCCCCTCAGGGACCAATCAGAAGTCACACAGAGCGGCTCATTTGCATATGAGCTCCCAGAGGACAACAGTCTGTGTTTGAGGAATCATATTCCTGCAGTGTTATTGACCTGACTCATGGAAATATGTGACAGTGATAACAGCATCAATGCAGGATGCTCTGATGGAAAGAACTAATATTTCACATTCATATCATGTTTTTGTTACATTTTCATAGTACAAACTTACAACTATAATGTTCAGTATGTAGTTTGGTGCAAACAGTCAGGGACTCTGAACAACTAGAAAAACTGGCAGTTTGTAAGACAATCAATCTGTCGATTATTTAGGGTTTGTGATTATGCATGAGTTCTATTGAGTTTACAACCACTTTATTTCACTGATAATACATGCTTTATAAATGGGACAGCCTCCCGGTCAAGTGGACAACTGCAGCCCTACTAGAGACTATATAGTGCACACTAAGGAGCAGCACAGAATCATCAGAAGTCAATGAGGATGAAAGAGTACATCAAACAAACGCTGGAATCCAGTGCATTGACTAAAATGATCTATCGCTGCAGAAGCACGCTTGATAGTTAGTGAGCGTCACTGAATGCACACTAACTAGAGAGCGGCACTATCATTGCTAAAGAGGTCTTTGCTGAGATCACATCAAACACCAATTGAAACTAACCCTAAGCATGTCGACTAAACCGATTAATCGTGGCAGTAGTGCACGCTAGTTAATTAAATAGTTAGTGAGCATCTTCAAGTGCATACTAGCTAGGAAGCGGCACTATTACTATGAGGATGAAAGATCACATCAAACACCAGCTGGAATGCAGAGCATGGAGTAGTTAGTTAGATGAGCATCATCAAGTGCACACTAACTAGGGATCGACATTATCATTACAGAAGAGGATGATGAGGATGAAAGATCACAAAAATAAACTGGAGGCGAATGCGACGACTAAACCGATTAATCGTGGCAGCGCTAGTTAGTTAGTGAGCATCATCAAGTGCACACTAACAAGGGATCGACACTATCATTACAGAAGAGGACGATGAGGATGAAAGATCACATCAAAAATAAACTGGAGTCGAATGCATCGACTAAACCGATTAATCGCGGCACCGCTAGTTAGTTAGTGAGCATCATTGAGTGCACACTAACTAGGGAGCGGCACAGAATCATTACAGGTTGATGAGGTTGAAACATCAAGCTGGAATCCAGAGCATCCAGGGCAGTAGCGCACACTAGTTAGTTAGTATTACTCTTACCGTCTCAGGGTCATTCTCAAACACTTCTCTCGCCTCCTCTTTAGTGCACCTCTCCTCCACACACTCCCTCTCCAGATGACCCTGCTTGGTCTCCTCGAACACCTGGTTCGCTCTCCGGTGTCTGCGGAGAAACTCGCTCGCCTCCTTCGGAGACACGGACACTGAAAACAGCAGAAACTCTCAACTTCTGCTGATCGCACTAGTTAGTGGTCAATGCACGGGAATAAGGGCTCGTTTGGCGTACTTACGCTGTGAGGAGCAGCCGCTACACAGCAGGACGAAGCAGCAGATCCACACTAACTCTCTCATGTTGGTTCTGCGTCAAACTTTCGCTCGTTCTGGATCAGAATCCTGCACTGATCCGCCACATTCAAAGCCGAACACGAGCGTTTCTGCAGCGCATTCAACCCTCTTCTCTCTCTCTCTCTCTTGCTCTCTCTCTCTCCAATTGTGAGCGGCAGATTCGTCGGTTTATTGGTGAAAGTTGCGGTGCGCGGGGAGTTCCCTATGCAGAATTTTCCTCCGCAATAGCAGATCACTGCAGTACATTCTACACAAGCGCTGGGAAAAGATACCTTTAAAGCGATAGATCGCCCAAAAAACGAACACTAATATCATTCACTTGCCCTCGTCGTGCCCTTCAGAGCCTGTGTGACTTTCTGTTTCTGTGCAACACAAAAGGAGAAGCTCAGCAGAATGTTCAGGCTGCTCGCCTCATACAATGACAGTGAATGAGGACTACCCTAAACATACTTAAATGTATTTGAAATCCATTTATTTCATGCTAAGTATACTACAAATACATTTTCATATTTATGTACTTAATAAAATGCCCCGCAATTGTACTTTTAGTATACTAAACTGGTAGCTATACTTAAAGTCTGCTAAATTGGAACAGCTAATTTTGTACTTAATGCACTTTAATTGTCCGGAAGTAGTCCAATTAAAGATATGCTTAGTGTATTTGATTGTGCTAAACTATTGCAAGTATTCTTCAGGTACATGTTAAATAGTTTGCATTTAAAGACCGATATTATTCAAAGATCCTACAATCCTCATCAAAAGTGACATTAAAACACATTTTAGACTTAATATTAAAAATATAAAAAGTAGTACGCCAAATAAAGTTTAATTATAATCTTTATATCAGTAAGTCTCGAGTTATCTGTCAGTAAATATGTTAATAGATTTTAACTATGTATTTTAAATATATGACTTTTTTACTAGGGTAGAGCCGTACGTTGAGCTTTAAACAAGGACAAAATGCATTTTCATAAAAGTCTTCTAAAGTAATACACAGACTGAATTTGACTGAAATCTCATGTGAAGATCAATGCGTCTGCTGTAGCTATTTCACACTATATGTGCGTCCCAATTCACACGCACTTACAACATTAACGGCACTTTAAATAGACAGATAATGCACTTATAACTAAAAAACAAACAAACAAAAAAGTATGGAATATTTCAGGCCGTTTGTTGATTTGACAGTCTGTGTTCTTACATTCTTCTCCTGCAGCTGTTTTCTCAGTGTTTACTTCACTCACTCACTCTCCTCTCGTGTTTCTGAGCCAGTGTTTTCATTCTCTTCCTCCCTCCTGCTTCTTTATGCAACACTGAGGTCAGGTCACTCGTGTCCATCTGTAAAACACACTGTATATCTCACATCAGAAACGCAGATCTAGTGTCCAGTGATGCAGCACTGTCACATGGAAACGCTTCACTCGTCCGCCTTAAAAAGAAAATAGTAGTCAAAAGTAGAGCATTTTCTAATAATAACAGCAGCTTCCAAACCTGCCGGAAAATGAATTTACAGGATTTTACAGTCATTTCAGATGACCAGACTAGCATAAAGCTTACACTCACAAAGACCTGGATACAAACTAAATAGAAAATAGATAGAAACATGAAACATATAGACATATATATATATATGCGTGCGGCGAGAGAGAAATATATATATATATATATAGAACTTGATATAGAAATATAGAACAAAATATAGAAATAGGTAGAAATATAGACAAATGTAGAGTATAGAAACAACTACATATAAAAGTATTGAAAAATATGGGAATAGAACTACAGAAGTATAGAAAAATATAGAAATAGAAGTAGATATACTGTAGAAATATACAAAACTACAGAAATAGAACTAAATATATAGAATAGAGAGCAATACAGAAATAGAGCTAGATATAAAAATATAGAAAAATATAAATAGAAATAAATATAGAAAAATACATAAATGGAACTAAATATAAAAGTATACAAAATAGATATTGAAGTATAGAAAAATGTAGAAATAGAAGTAGATATACTGTAGAAATATACAAAACTATAGAAATAGAACTAAATACATAGAATAGAGAGCAATACAGAAATAGAGCTAGATATAAAAATATATAAAAATATAAATAGAACTAAATATAGAAAATACATAAATAGAACTAGATATAAAAGTATAAAAAATAGATATTGAAGTATAGAAAAAATATAGAAATAAAACTAGATTTTGCAGCATAGAAAATATAGAACTAGATACAAAATAACGTAAGCATAAGTATAAAAAATATATAGACCATTGAAATTTTCATGATTTTACAGACCTGATATGGTCACAATAAAAAAAACTTGAATGAATGAATGAGGCATTTATTTTTGGAAATACTTCTGAAGCATTTATTAATCCTACTTATTGCTCATTTGAACTACCAATACATTCATATTAACAGATACACATTTTAATTTTAATATTTAATGGACCTGAGCAGACATGAACTAACACTAAAGAGCTGTATTTTTATTAACTAACATTAACAAAGATGAATAAATACTGTCACAGATGTATTGCTCATGGTTCACTATGCATTAACTAACATTAACTAATGGGAGCTTATAGTAAAACTGATTTCATAATTCCTGGTTTTCCTCAGGACCACATCGAAGTCAAAGGTAAGCGGGAATTAATTAAACAGTTAAACACTCATTTGTGAGGGATTTTGCTTCTTAAGAAGGTGAGATTTGAGTTTCCATGACAACAACAACAAGCTGCATTTTCAGGTTTTATTACAACAATTAATGCATCACTAGTGTTCAATATATTCACATCACATTCAAATGAGTGTGTTATATACAAGATCCAAACAGACGCGCTATAGTGAGAGTAAAAACCTGGTTAAAGACACACGACAGCAGTGAATATGAGAGGCGTCTTTAAATAGAGCTTCTCAAGCTCCTTCACAGCTTAGTCATCAGTCGACTAATGAGCGGATCAATTAAAAACACAAAGAACCCGGAATCATGTGTCTGACAGGAACTCGCAGACAGATGCTGCTGCTCGGGCAATGATGTCACTTCCTGTCTAGAGCGGCTGGGTCCGGGGCGGAGACGACGGGAGGACAGGAGTGAGACTTGATGCTGTTGTCTTTACTGACGGCCTCGTCGAAGTCCAGCTGCCGTCCGTTCACACTGATCTCCAGACAGCCGCGGTAGAAGGCCGAGACCTATATCTAATTATTGCAGGTTTGTATAATATTCTGAGTTTGCATTCGACTGTTTTTATTCATTTCGAGGAACACTGAATGTGTTTGTGTGCAGTGAGATGAGTAAACACATGTTGATATTTAGTCTAGAGCTACAGTAAGATCATGTTCACACACAACGCTCTGCACTTACTCCTGATTTCTGTCACCATGGCAACACCAGAGCTGTCAGTCAACACATGGAAACAAAGTAACTGCTGTTACTTATTTGAAAAAGTAACTCCAATATTTCCTTCTAAATTAAAAAGTAATGTGTTACTTTACTAGTTACTTTAAAAAAGTATTTATTTCTGATTACGTAACTCGAGTTACTTGCAATGCGTTACCCCCAACACTGTCTATTAGCAGTTCACATGTGTGAACAGAAATCAGACTAAAACTGAAGTGAAGAAGCTGAGAGACCTGGCAGTCCTCCGATGTATGTGTGGACGGGAGCCTGCATGGCGCTGGAGAGTCTGGTTAGAGTCGCGCTGAGCGTCTCGGAGTCGCTGTAAGACCCGCTGGAGGAGTTTGCCGTGACCTGGATCCCGTCGGCCGACGCTCTCATCTCCACCAGCATCCGCTCCGGATAACACAGCATCAGAGACTGCAGCGTCGCCACACACACGCCGTCCACAAACACCTGCAGATCCTGGAAACACGGCCAGAGATTTCAATTCCAGAAGCCCTGTTCACACCAAGAACGATAACTATAAAGATATTAGCGTCCACACCAGCGGACGATATCGTCTGTTTATTCTAAGCGCACGCTCGTCTGTGCTTTAAATTCTCAAGCTCGTTATAGCAGGATGGATTCTGATTGGCTGTCAATGTTTGTATCGTTCATCAGCTGGAAAAAAAATAATTCGGTTTATCTTTATCGTTATTTTTATAGTTATTGTCCTTGGTGTCCACGGGTCTGGAATCGGATACTTGTTGTAAACTTAAAATTTCAGCTCCACCTATCAATTCCTGTGTGCGCATATTTTTTTTAGGTGGTGAAAACGTGCTGTTAAAAATGTAGCTATTTGTCTTTGAATCATTCATTCAAGAGATTCATTCAAAAACACTTGATTCATCCAGTAACGAAACGAGTCAATCTTGAGTGAGTCATTGAATCATTCCATTCATAAATTCCATGATTTTGTTTAGTTGTCTAATATTTATTCTTCAGAATTGTGAGAGAACTTCAACCTCCATTAAAAAACAAAAGTCTCAATTTATCCAGATTAGTGCTGCTCTATTTTGCACACAAACAGCTCTTAATCGAGTCCAGTTTTATGTAGCCGGCTGATTTTTGTTCAAGGTATTCAGCAGCAATTAAATGTTTTGCAAAAAGAGGCCCTGCAGCACAAAAGCAGTGTTAAGTCGCTGGGGTATATTTGTAGCAATATCCAACAATACATTGTATGGGTCAAAATTATCGATTTTTCTTTTATGCCAAAAATCATTAGGATATTAAGTAAAGATCATGTTCCATGAAGATATTTTGTACATTTCCTACCGTAAATATATCAAAACTTAATTTTTGATTAGTAATATGCATTGCTAAGAACTTCATTTGAACAACTTTAAAGATGATTTTCTCAATATTTAGATTTTTTTGCACCCTCAGATTCCAGATTTTCAAATATTGTCCTATCCTAACAAACCATACATCAATGGAAAGATTATTTATTCAGCTTTCAGATGATGCATACATCTCAATTTTGAAAAAATCGACCCTTATGACTGGTTTTGTGCTCCAGGGTCACATATATTAATCTATCATTGATTTGAAGTTCTATGTATGGAGTGCCATGTAAATACAATGGTATATTAATATTTTAATCACGGGTTAATTGATGTACTGTGGTACCGCTATAGTATATGAAAGAGTCAACTTCATGAACATCAGCTTTAACTTGAGTCTCTTACTAGAGAACATTTCTGGAATAAACATCTTCAACACTGACACAGAGTTTGAGATGAACCAGAGCGTGGTGTATTTTAAACAAGACTACTGATTTTAACTATCTGTTGTCAGTCTGTAAGGTAGGGTAGTTTCATGCACACTCTCTCTCTCAAACACACACACACACACACAGACACACACACACACACACACACACACACACACACACACACTAGTTGTCTAATATTTATTCTTCAGAATTGTGAGAGAACTTCAACCTCCATTAAAAAACAAAAGTCTCAATTTATCCAGATTAGTGCTGCTCTATTTTGCACACAAACAGCTCTTAATCGAGTCCAGTTTTATGTAGCCGGCTGATTTTTGTTCAAGGTATTCAGCAGCAATTAAATGTTTTGCAAAAAGAGGCCCTGCAGCACAAAAGCAGTGTTAAGTCGCTGGGGTATATTTGTAGCAATATCCAACAATACATTGTATGGGTCAAAATTATCGATTTTTCTTTTAAAGTATGAATAAAAATGGCCATACTGCACTTCCTCAGTCACATCACTTTATATTGTTATGTCTGTAAAGCATTATAAGGTAATTTTTGTACACATTGCTACTTTGTTACTTTTGTAAACACGTACAGTTACTTTTGTAAAACACTGCAATATTGTTACTTCACAAATGCTGTTAATTTTGTAAACATTGTTACTTTTGTGAACACTGCTACAGTTGTCACTTTGTGAATTCTGTTATGTTTTAGAAACATTGCCACTTTGTTACATCTATGAACACTGTTGAACACTGTAAAATTGTTACTTTGTAAATACTGTTAATTTGGGGAACACAATTACTTTTGTTAAACACTGCAACATTGTAACTTGGTTTTGGAAACAGCCAATACTGTTAATTCTGTAAACACTGTTACTTTTGGAAACGCTGCTACAATGTTGCTTTGTAAATGTTATTTTCAGAAACATTGTAACACTGTGATTTAATTTCAACTAACAAGTACATAGTCATCATATTCATGTCATATGCTACAAAAAATGTACTATGTCAGCCATGGTACATTTTCCTCCAAACTACCACAGATACTATAGTTATTGTTTCTGATATAAAACCACAATACTACTGCGAGATCTGCTTTAAACACTCTGTCATTCTGATTCATTTCTTATTTGCTGACAGCGATAAAAACCAAGTTGCCACAGTTTGGCAGAAACATGAACCAAATACTTTGGTGTAAACTGTTGTAAATACTGCTCAACAAACGGCTGATCAAAGTAACGGCTCCTGGACGCTTTTAATCACACTGTGACAGTAAACTGTTGGTAAAGTGAATGTTTTCATCTCTCTGAAGCGTTATGGGTTAGTTTGTGCTATGGGTTAGCTTTACTCACAACGCTGTGATCCGCAGAGTTCAGCACGCAGCAGCAGCAGCAGCAGCACGAGGCCGAGCAGAGAGCCGCTCCGCGCCGCAGACAGCCTCTGCATGCTCCCGCTCTTCCATACGGCCAGGCGCTCCAGAAACTCCCGGTTCAGAGCCGAACTCAAACACGAGGTTCTTCCTGTTCAAGTTCCTCTAGTTCGGCCAGAAGCTCATGACTGGCCAGTATGGGTTAACCATGGGTAAACTAGTAGCCCTCAGCTGGTCAATGAGCTCAGGCAACCGGGTGGACACACTGAAGTTAAAAGGAAATTATGTAACAGGAATTGCAGCTGATTTGTTCTTAATAAATAATTAATTTAACCTCTTAATTTATTTACCCAGTTAAAAGTTTGCGGTTTGACTCACTGAACAAACAAAAGAAAGAAACAAACAAACAATCTAAAAGAAAAAAAGATCTCAGCAGCAGCTTTCAACACCGCTACATTGTTACTTTGTAAATGCTGCTATTTTTAGAAACATTGTTACTTTGTTGCTCAGACCTCAATATGAACTCATTTCTCAACAAATGTTCTGAGCTGCTCCACATTTTTTTGTGAGCTTACTAAATGAGCCGGGTCTGTTTTATTTCTCCACAGATGTTTTAGCAGAAACATCTGACCTCGTGAGGAGCAACCAATAAAACTTTCCTCTGAATTGAGTGAAACACAGCATTAGTTGATCAGTAAAATCCATCCCTTACGAAAATTAACCATGCTTTTAACTATAAATAAAACCAAAAAAACTATGGTTAATATAGTTAAACCATGGTAACCACAAATTAACCATGGTTTTGCAACACTATTGGTATTTGTAGTACAACTGTGGAACAAACAAAAGAAACAAACAAACAAACAATCTAAAAGAAAAAAAGATCTCAGCAGCAGCTTTCAACACCACTACATTGTTACTTTGTAAATGCTGCTATTTTTAGAAACATTGTTACTTTGTTGCTCAGACCTCAATATGAACTCATTTCTCAACAAATGTTCTGAGCTGCTCCACATTTTTTTGTGAGCTTACTAAATGAGCCGGGTCTGTTTTATTTCTCCACAGATGTTTTAGCAGAAACATCTGACCTCGTGAGGAGCAACCAATAAAACTTTCCTCTGAATTGAGTGAAACACAGCATTAGTTGATCAGTAAAATCCATCCCTTACGAAAATTAACCATGCTTTTAACTATAAATAAAACCAAAAAAACTATGGTTAATATAGTTAAACCATGGTAACCACAAATTAACCATGGTTTTGCAACACTATTGGTATTTGTAGTACAACTGTGGTTATACAAATAGTAATCAATACGGCAAAAAGCATGGCCACTACAGTTTTGCTCTAGTAAATCCATGGTTAATTTTCGTAAGGGATTAAACATTGAAAACAACAATATTGCACAATATTGTTTTTCCTGAAGTCATTTTTCATCTCTTTTATGTTTCGTGTTTTTATGTGGGAATAAAGACTTGGACACGGGTCTCTTTGCTATTGCCTTCATTTGGACAAAAGAAAGAGGTGTGTCTCGTTCAGTGGGCTGCTCTGTACACACACTGCTGGCCCTTCTTGAGGCTCTGTGATCAAAGTTCCTTCATTAGTTACAGATCAAACACAGAATTACTCACAGGTCACATTATTGCATACTTCATACTGTGCGCTTGGATTACTCTGAGTTTTGATTTGATTAATTGTTTCCACAAAAACATTATTCTGCGATATAAAAATAAATAGCAATTCATTTGGGCAAGAAAACGGGGTTGTTTTAAAATATCTAAGCACTGAAACGTGCATCACTGAGGGACGTACAGAAACACAAGAACTGTGTGTTAACAAAAATACAACACCGTACTAACAAAAGAATACAAGCGTGAATCTCCAGCTCATGTTTCACCCCCAAATCACCAGAAAATCAGAAATTATTTTCCTCATAAAGAATATGAAGCATCAGTATTATTTTTTTTACTTTACTATGGAAGCTTGAGTCTGCCACGGGATAAAACAATAAAAAAGTAATTGACTTTTTATTTCGCAATTCTGACTTTTTTCTCACAATTCTGAGAAAGTCAGAAGTGCAAAAAAAACAAAAAACAAAACAAAAACAACAACAACCTCAGATTGCAAGATAAAAACACAGAAGTGAGAGATATAAACTCAAAAGACAATTACCTTTTAAATTTTTTGGCAGAAATGGGGTACCATACATTGCAGTAAAATATTTTGCATTAAAATGTGAATTTGGGGGTTAAATGTGTTTGTCTTGCAAATGTCTTAATGCTTGTAAAATACATACATATACATAACATTGATTTTTTTTATAGTATATAATGATTTTTTTTTAAATATTATTAATATATTATATTAATTATTATTTGTATATTATTATATATATATA
>NW_015639247.1:464393-469219 GCF_001515625.1 Sinocyclocheilus rhinocerous
CACACACACACACACACACACACACACACACACACACACACACCAGATCAGGATATCAGTGAATTTACAGGATGTGAGACATAACACAAAGTATAAAAAGTGTGATGCTGAACACGACTGGACCCACAAACCATCACGTCTGCATGCTGTAACACACACCACACCACACCACACGTATCCCACAATGCAGCGCTGCTTCCGCGGGAGTGACATCAATACTGGACGCGTGCGTGAACGGAGGGAAGAGCAGAATATTTCTATACGAGTTCAAAACACGCTTAGAGCTCTCACATCCACCAACCAAACCCTGTCAAAGCAAAGGATTGTGGAATCTGTCCTTTGGTCCAATACTCTGTTTATAAAAACATCCACCGCTAGAGGACGTCTGCTCGTCTCCTAGCTTAAAAACATCATCAAACGTTAAAACGTGCCGCGAGGCAGAGCTACATCGTCTGGCGGCTGTTGATTGGTTAAAATCTTATAAAAACACCAGAGGTTTAGCTTTTGTCTGTGGCCGCCTTCCTGTTAGCCGTTTCCTGTCTGAGACGCGACTGTTGCCGTGGAGACGGCGCAGTGTCTGCAGTGGGCGTGGTCAGATGGAGTAGGTGGAACTTTCTGACTGCTGGCGGATGTAGCACTGGAAGCTCTGATCACCGATTGGATGTTCCCTGTAAACACAAACACGTGATGCGTTAGAATGACCAACAATAACTATGAATTATAAGCATCAAATAAAGTTAATCAGTAAGTCAAAGCACTGTTGTTGTTTTTTTATCCAGTATTATTTTAGGATTCTTTGTATACTATTATAGTATGCATTAATATTTTGAATTAGATTTTATTTGTATATTTTCAGTTTTCAATTTAATTTTAGTTTGTTATGTGCTTTTGTCGTTTTTATTAGTTTTTATATGGCTCTATTTCTCTTTTTTGTAAGTTTTAGTAATATTACGTGCTTTTTTGTCATTTTTATTACCTTTTTATTATTTCTATTTGTCTCTATTTTTTAAGTTTTAGTAATTTTGTTATGTGCTTTTGCCATTTTTATTAACTTTTTGTATTTCTATTTATCTTTCATTTATTTTTATTTCAGCTTTAGTAATTTTGTTATGTGCTTTTGTCATTTTTAATATTTCTATTTGTCTCAATTTTTAAGTTTTAGTAATTTTATGTGCTTTTGTCATTTTTATTAACTTTTTTGTATTTCTATTTATCTTTCATTTATTTATATTTCTGCTTTAGTCATTTTATGTGCTTTTGTCATTTTTATTAGATTTTTTCTGTTTCTATTTATCTTTATTTTGTTGTGCTTTTCTGAATATTTCTATATACCTTTAAGTTATTTTATTTCAGTTTTAGTTTTATTTATTAACTCAAACTTGTTTTATCGCACAGCTCTATATAATAAATGGGAAACATTTATTCTATTCAACTTTATCCACATACATGCATTATAGCTATGTAAATATATATTCTATATATCAAATCTCAACTGTCAGATTTTCTTTTTTGTGGAAAAATATAACTATATTATCGTCCAGCTCTAATATATTAAATGCAAATTTAAGATATTAAGATATTATAAACAATAACATCATGATTTTCTGCTTTGAAACGATGTGTATAGTGAAAAGCGCTATATAAATACACCTGACTTGGCTTGTGATACTCACTGGCTGCCGTACTTGGTTTTCCTGAACTTGTCTCGTTTGTACTGCATGTGCTGCTGCTCCAGTGTCTGTACGGCTGAGATGATGAGTCTCAGGATTTTATACGTCTCCTGCGGGTCGTCGATCACAAACGTGGAGTATTCCTCCTGCTCAGGACCGTCGTACACAGACTTACTGCCACAGGCCTCTGGATTGACAGATGAGACACGCTGATGCATCGTACTGATCCACGCCAGCAACCTCATTAATCATTTATCAATCGGATTTCATCAGAAATATCTTAATTTGTGTTCCGAAGATGAACGAAGGTCTTACGGGTTTGGAACGACACGTGAGTGAGTAACTAATGACAGAATTTTCATTTTTGGGTGAACTACCCTTATCAAAAAAAAGTATACTTCAAGTTTATTTTATTAAGTATACTTAAGTAAAGTTCAAGTATATTTTTAAGTATACTTAATGAAGTAAGTATACAAATATCAGTGTACTAGTAGTATACTTGTAAGTGTACTATTTCAATACTCCTTGGGACTAAATTGGCCCACTTTCTAGTATATAAAAGTATACTTTTAAGTATAACAGTAGTAAACTTTAAGTACACAACTAGATAGCACACTTGAATAAACTTCTTTTTCGTAAGGGTATCCCTTTAATTTAAGTACTTTGAAGTCAGACTTGACCACCACTGGACGCAGTGTAAATCACTTTGGATAAGTGAATGTAAATGTGACAGATTTGAATATAGTAATCATTCAGTAGTGTGATACTGTACCGTGTGTTCACTCTCACTCACCTTGCATCTTGACTAGTTTGGCCATGTATGTGCTGTAGAGCGAGTAGATCCGCTCCGTCTCTCGGTCTCCGTCTACATCCAGCTGGATGTTGGCTGGAAGTCCCCTGAAGCACAGAAACACAGACACAAACGTTTCTGTATTACACGTTTTCTGAAACAAGGCATTATCTACAGTAATTAAATGTGCACTTATTTGCATCCATAAATCTGCAGCACATAAATCTGAAGATTGGATGAATCCAGGTTCACAATTCTTGTTTGATTTTGTTGACAGACAGAAAACAAACTCATTTTCACCATGTTTTTAGGAGTAAAATGTTGTATAAATCAGTGTGAATGAAATACGAACAAACCTTCAGAATATAGACAGGAATAAAACGGTAAAGTTCGCTGTTTGTAAAAAAAAAAAACTCTTTAAAGATTGAAATCTACAGACGCAAATAGAGAAAGTGCAATAAAATAAATGTGTATTTTGCACGGTTTCTTTCCTCTAGAATGAAAGAAGAGACATGAAATGGAGCAAAATAAACCAAAATCACAAAACTGAGAATAGATAAAAAACAATTAAACGTATAAAATATGAAATAAATAGATAAAATCCAAATGGATAAAGTGTCAAAAATTTGATTTAATATAAAAAAAATAAAATAAATACATAATAAAAAAAAAAATTTTTTTCACTTGTGTGGAAGACAAATGGAAGCAAAATAGACTAAAATGTCAAAAAAACAATGGTTTTGTCTTGTTTTCTAGTATAAATATCTAAAAATTCTGGAATTAAGGTGCATTTACTTGACAAGTAAAATTACTTAATATATTATGTCTTGTTTTCTGAAAAAAATATCCAAATTTTGTTAGTTTTTGCTTAAAACAAGTAAAAATATTTGCTAGTGGGGTAAAAAAAATACTCTTAATTCAAAGGCTAAACAAGATTATTTTTCTTACCCCACTGGAAGATATTTTAAATTTGTAATTAGTTACTTTTTTAGGGAGTAAGGCAATATTGTAATGCTGGTCTAAAGTCTAACAATAAAAGTGTTTAGCCCCAGAAACTGGAGCGTTGTGTTCCTGATGTGCGCAGACTCACCCTGTGCATGGCGTGCAGCCGGGAGCCGAGTCCGCAGACAGCTTGCAGCAAAGCCAGTGTCCGTTGAGGAACGCTGACGGGTGGTAAGTGCTCAGACGCTTGCGGTTACACTGACTGACTTTGGTCAGGATGTCGATCCAGTCGCGCGCCTCCACACAGTTATTGGCCTGGATGTAGAGCGCCCTCTCCGGTTGGATGACCTGGAACATCTGCAGGAAAACCACAGCACTGCTGCAGGTGATGTCTATGAAACAATCAAATCTGACCCTGGAGCACAAAACCAGTCATAAGGGTCAGTTTTCTGAAATTGAGATTTATGCATCATCTGAAAGCTGAATAAATAAGCTTTCCATTGATGTGTGGTTTGTTAGGATAGGACAATATTTGAAAATCTGGAATCTGAGGGTGCAAAAAAATCTAAATATTGAGAAAATCATCTTTAAAGTTGTTCAAATGAAGTTCTTAGCAATGCATATTACTAATCAAAAATTAAGTTTTGATATATTTACAGTAGGAAATTTACAAAATATCTTCATGGAACATGATCTTTACTTAATATCCTAATGATTTTTGGCATAAAAGAAAAATGTATAATTTTGACCCATACAATGTATTGTTGGCTATTGCTACAAATATACCCCAGCGACTTAACACTGCTTTTGTGCTGCAGCGACACAAATGTGAATCTGAAGTGGTTTCTCTTACGTTCTTCATTTTGAAGGACTCTTCCTCGAGTCTCTCTACAGCCAGGATGTTCTCAATAGGGATGCTGCACAGAGCGCCCTCTCCTGGACACAACCACAGACACACATCAGCACTGATGACCACACAGACACATCAACAACCAACACAAAACAGACTGAACACTTAAGGATGGATGTACAAACGGACAGGAAAACGTTTGATTGATTCGTGTATACCAGTGTTTTCTGCAGGTTTCTGTGTGTTCTGCTCAGTCTTTGTCTCTGGTGTCCACTACATCTTTAAAAACCATTTTAAAAATCACTTTGACCTGTACCTATATTTCTATACATGACTGTTTTCATATATTTTTATGTCTTTGGGATAGGTAAGATTTTTAAATGTTTTTGAAAAAAAAAATTTTCTGCTCACTGAGGCTGCATTTATTTGGTTAAAAATACAGTAAAAAATTTGAAATATTATTACAATTTAAAATAACTGTTTTCTATGTGAATATCTGTTAAACTGTAATTTATTTCTGTGATCAAAGCTGTATTTTCAGCATCATTACTCCAGTCTTCAGTGTCACATGATC
>NW_015639247.1:470173-490104 GCF_001515625.1 Sinocyclocheilus rhinocerous
AATACGTTTTTTTTTTTTTTTTTTCAGGATTCTTTGATGAATAGAAAGTTCAGCATTCATTTGAAATATAACTCTTTTGTAACATTATAAATGTCTTTACTGTCACTTTTGATCAATTTAATGCATCCTTGATGAATAAAAGTGTTCCTTTTTTTTTTAAATCTTACTGACCCCAAATTTTTCAAATGTACTGTATATTTGCCATTATTTATATTTCTATTATCATTTTGAAAAATACATATATTTATGGTTTTGAAGTAAAATAAACTTTTTAAAATTGTAACAATTCATGCATCAAAGAGAATCAGTGTTTTTACAGTAATTACCAACTCAAATGTTTCTTTATATGGCGTGTTATTCAGATATTCATTAGTGTTGATGTTCTGTTTCTTCACAAACACAGATGAACAGCAGACGCCTCACACACCTGTAGACAGAGTATGGGACAAACCTTTTGCGTTACCTTTGGTTTTGTGGTAGGTGAACTCGTGGTTGGTCAGGCGGAACCATCTCTTCTTGAAGTTCTTCAGACCGAAGCGGTTTCGTCCTTGAGCTCGTTTGATCATGAATCTGGAAGATCAGAGCAGAACCAGTCTAAACTCAAACTCAAACACTAACTACATATTAATAATCAACTCGTTCTGATGCAACAAAACCAACCACTGCACTCATTAATCATATTACTGATTATTTTCACAATAAACATCTTACATCTGTTCTGGGATTCTGTTGAGTAACTGCTGATGTATATTTGTCTTCTGAATGTATAATGGGCACTTTTACATTTGCAAATTTTGTTGAATTAATTCTAGTAAATATTGTGTTAAAATAAGTGTATATTTAATTTCTGCTTTCCAGGTTATTCTAGTTTATTAAACCTAAAACCATTAAAAACAAAATTTTTTGTTACTTGAAATAAACTATGAAATAAAATATATAAAAAAAATTAATTGACCATTTTTATAACAATTTTATTTCAGTTAGTTGCCAAGGCAACACTTCACATTTTTGTTTATTATACTACAATAACTAAAATTAAATAAACTAAAATTATTAAATACAAATTAATAAAAACTATATATACATATTTTAAAATAACTAATAAATTTTTTTTAACTTTAACTTGAAGTACCAAATTAAGTAAAACTAAACAAACTAAAATGAATAAATAAAAATTCATTATTCATAATAAAAATGACAAACAAAAAAACAAAATGAATAAAAACTATATATACATATTTTAAAATAACTAAAAAAATTTTTTTACTTTAACTTGAAGTACCAAATTAAATAAAACTAAACAAAATAAAATGAATTAAAAAAATGCAAAAAAATTATAGACATAATAAAAATGACAAACAAAAAAACATAAAAATAAAATAAATATAAAAAATTTAATTTACATTTTTTTTTATAACTGAATTTTATTTCAGCTAGTTGCCAAGGCAACACTTCACATTTTTTGCTTATTATACTTGAAGTACTACAATAACTAAAATTAAATAAACTAAAATTATTAAATACAAATGAATAAAAACTATATATACATATTTTAAAATAACTAATATTTTTTTTACTTTAACTTGAAGTACCAAATTAAGTAAAACTAAACAAAATAAAATGAATAAAAAAAATTAAAAAAAAATTATATAGACATAATAAAAATGACAAACAAAAAAACATAAAAATAAAATAAATATAAAAAATTTAATTTACATTTTTTTTTATAACTGAATTTTATTTCAGCTAGTTGCCAAGGCAACACTTCACATTTTTTGCTTATTATACTTGAAGTACTACAATAACTAAAATTAAATAAACTAAAATTATTAAATACAAATTAATAAAAACTATATATATGTCAGACTCTGTTCCATGTTTCGTGTGTGTCCTGCTCCCCATGTGCCTTCCCATGCCCTTATTTGGTTTGTTTCCTGTTCCTCCCCTGATTAAGTTGATTTCTTCCCAGGTGTTTCCCTTGATGTGTCATGGCTCCCAGGTGTGTCTCGTCATCCCCTCCTCCTGTGTGTGTGTATATAAAGTGTTCCCAGCCCCTAATTCTCTGTCCGATGTTGAAGGTCTTCCTGAGTTCGTCTCCCTTGGTCCGTGCAAATATAAAGTATTCTCCAGCGTCTCCTCGTCCCTCGTGTGTGTGCACCCGTGACAATATACATATTTTAAAATAACTAATACATTTTTTTTAACTTTAACTTGAAGTACCAAATTAAGTAAAACTAAACAAACTAAAATGAATAAATAAAAATTCATTATTCATAATAAAAATGACAAACAAAAAAACACTAAAACTTGAACCAAAAAATACCAAAAAATAAAACCTAATTCAAAACATTAACAAAAACTGTAATAGTAAATCTATGATACTTAAATAACACTGATGCAGTCTTATTACTAGCAGGGAAGAAAAATCACCGATGAGATCTTTTTAACATTTATAATCACAACTGATGAAACGAGACTTTTGCTGAAGTCTCTCCTGCTTCTCAGAAAATTACCCCAGAGATCTCACACGTGTCTCCAGATCTCAGCAGCGTCTCAAACTGTGCTCATATAAGCATATATATTTCTCATATATATTATATATATATTTCTCATCTAAGAGCAAGTTCACTGAAACCTCACCGAGATCTCCACTGAGTCTCATGCTCTCTGAAGGGTTTGCACACTAGAAAGGGTGTGTGTGTCTGTGCTCACTAACAGGCAGGGATGGGCAGTATTTATGATACATGTTGGATTTGTATTTGATAGGGTTGATGAAAATGGCTTCATATTTTGTATCAAAATACTTCAGTGTTATTGTAGTTTTAAAATACTTTGTAACAAGTCTACAAGATGACATCATAAAAACGCGGCCTGATTGGTGCCTACTCAGTAGTTTGCCCAGACTTGTTACTACACTATTAATGTGTTTATGTGTCCTCTATACTTCTATGGCTCTCAATAGATTCAGTGTTTGGAGTTGAAGTTCTGTTGCTACTTTCTGATTACGCTTCTGGCTACATTTAAAATCAAAACGTATTGATCATTTAATAATTGTTGAAATGCTAAAATGTTTGTTCTTTTTCTATTCTACTTGTTTTATTTTATTCAAAAAACGATCCTCTAACACTAACGTTCTCAATTCTTTTTCTATTCTACTTGTTCTTTTTATTCAAAAAACGATCCTCTAACACTAACGTTTTCAATTCTTTTTCTATTCTACTTTTCTTTTTATTAAAAAAATGATCCTCTAACACTAACGTTCTCAATTCTTTTTCTATTCTACTTTTCTTTTTATTAAAAAAATGATCCTCTAACACTAACGTTCTCAATTCTTTTTCTATTCTACTTTTCTTTTTATTAAAAAAATGATCCTCTAACACTAACGTTCTCAATTCTTTTTCTATTCTACTTTTCTTTTTATTAAAAAAATGATCCTCTAACACTAACGTTCTCAATTCTTTTTCTATTCTACTTTTCTTTTTATTAAAAAAATGATCCTCTAACACTAACGTTCTCAATTCTTTTTCTATTCTACTTTTCTTTTTATTAAAAAAATGATCCTCTAACACTAATTTTCTCAATTCTTTTTCTATTCTACTTGTTTTCGTTTTATTCAAAAAACAATCCTCTAACACTAACGTTCTCAATTCTTTTTCTATTCTATCTACTCGTTTTCTTTTTATTCAAAAAATGATCCTCTAACACTAATTTTCTCAATTCTTTTTCTATTCTACTTGTTTTCATTTTATTAAAAAAACAATCCTCTAACACTAACTTTCTCAATTCTTTTTCTATCTACTCGTTTTTGTTTCATTTAAAAAACGATCCTCTAACACTAACATTCAACTCTTTTTCTATTCTACTTGTTTTCTTTTTATTCAAAAAACAATCTTCTAACACTAACGTTCTCAATTCTTTTTTTATTCTATCTACTCATTTTCGTTTTATTTAAAAAACAATCTTCTAACACTAACACTACAGGAATATATATATATATATATATATGATAGACACTCACGTTCTTCACTGCATCTGCGTACTTCTGCTCGTTGAAGTAGTCGTAGAACGCAGCCATGTAGGACTCTTTGAAATTGGCCTGTCAGAGAGACAGCAGCTAAAGTAAACAGAAGGCAGTGCAGAACACAAGAACAAGTATGAGGGAAACAAATGCCTGATTACAGGACACTAATTACTGTCATCAAACTCCTGCTGGTTCAGTCTTAATGCATGTGACTGCCTTCCAGCTGCTTGAGAGACCATAAAACTGCTAATAAAGAGAAAACTATAAAACTAAAAATTATTTTTTTTAAATTTCGGGTAATTGAAATCAAGCTAAAAAAAAATGAATAAATAAATATTAGATAAAAAATTTTACTTAGAAATGAGAAATGCTGCCTTGGCTACAAACTAAATCTATAAAAGTTTAAGTACTAAAATTATTAAAACTAAACAAAAGAAAATTTAATTACAGCTATACAGAAATATTTAAATAATAATAATAAAAATACACCGACAAATATACAAATAACAATTTAACCAAAACCTAAACTACTGAAAATATAAAAATAACAGCTTTTTCAAAAATAATGGTTTGATCTTTACAGAAGTGTTATTGTTAACTAAAAATAAAACTATTAAAAATATTTTTAGTAATTGAAAGCAAGCTGAAATACAGTAAATATTAGATGAAAAACGTAAACAAAAATTAGAAACAAACTGAAATACAATGAGTTTATGTACTAAAATTATGAAAACTTAAGGAAAAATTAATTAATTAATTAACTAACTCAATCTAAATATTAGATGGAAAACTTAAATTTGAAATGAGGAATATTACCTTGGCAACAAACTGAAATACAATGAGTTGAACTACTAAAATTACTAACACTAAAACTGAAAGAAAAATTAATTAAAGCTATATAGAAATGTATTTATTTATTTTTTTTAAACAAGACAAAAGTTACTAAAAATTACTAAAATTAAAACGACAAATGAAAACATAAAAACAGTTAATTAAACAAAAAAGTTCAAAATTTCAAAATATAAATATTATAGTAGTATAAAAATAATACTAATGAAAGATTTCTGGTGTTTTCCAGCATCTATTTGGGGGGGCACACAAACACACACACACACACACACACACACACACACAAGAGCATCAGCAGGGCTGGATACGATGGGAGAGATTCTCTCTTCAATGATTCTCAATCGATTCTGTGTTTGTTCGTATGCTTGTATGATGCAAAACTAATGTAAACTTTCTTTATGACAGGGCAAAACAACTGATATGTTGAAATATTATGCAAAGATGCCAATATTAGCGGAGGGCACTGTATATATATTTATATTAGTGGCCCTGGAGCACAAAAGCAGTGTTAAGTCGCTGGGGTATATTTGTAGCAATAGCCAACAATACATTGTATGGGTCACAATTATCAATTTTTCTTTTATGCCAAAAATCATTAGGATATTAATTAAAGATCATGTTCCATGAAGATATTTTGTAAATTTCCTACCGTAAATATATCAAAACTTTATTTTTGATTAGTAATATGCATTGCTAAGAACTTAATTTGGACAACTTTAAAGACGATTTTCTGCACCCTCAGATTCCAGATTTTCAAATATTGTCCTATCCTAACAAACCATACATCAATGCAAAGATTATTTATTCAGAAATCTCAAAATTTCAATAAATTGATTTGACCCTTATGACAGGTTTTGTGGTCCAGGGTCTCACACACACACACACACACACACACAAATAAACAAAATTGAAGTACTAAAATGACAAACTAAAGCTAAAAGAAAATTTTAAAGTTAAAGGTATATATATATATAAGAAAAAAGCTGAAAACTAATACAAATGACAAAAGCACATAAAATTACTAAAACTAAAACTGAAAGAAAAATGAATTAAAGCTATACAGAAATATATATTTTTTTTAAAACTAATAAAAATGACAAAAGCACATTATAAGTTTACTAAAAATATATCAAATTAAAGTGAAAACTAAAAATATAAAAATAAAAGCTAATACTACATAAATAATACTAAAATAACACTGGATTATATCTCAGGAAGTGACATCATAACAGTCCAGACAGAGGACAGTTTCTTTTACAGTGTTTATTAATATTTCATTATATTTGCTATGTTTTAATATAGTATAATAGCAATTATTTACATTTTCTCTGTAAGTGCCAAAAAAAAGTATTGGTATTGCAATTCCTATGGAACAATATATATATGTTATTTAATCTAACTCATTAATTAATTGCCCTAAACCATTTAGACTCACCCTGTTGGTGTCCAAGTTCTCGGACTCCTTCAGCTTGACGGGGTCGATCTCGCAGGGTTTGTGGTCTGTGCAGATCTACAGGCAAACGACACGGTGAAGATATGACCAAAAATTAATATCTCTGTATTTTTTGGTGGCTGATAAATAGACAACAGGTTTATTTAGGCTGCTGTCTCTTTAAGAGCTCATGCATGGATCTAATATACTGTTACACAGGGCTCTACGCGTAGTTTTCTTTTTAGGAGCTTTCTTTTCTTTTTAAAGAATTTAGGAGCACCTTTTGATCGATAATCAAAAATTAGCCTTCCTAATACAAGGTGATATTTGACTCCTTAAGGTGATTTACAGGGGCATTTTCTTTTTACCTTTGCAATGGCATTTTTCTAGGTTTATTAAAAGTATGTCATCTTCTATGTCAAATTCAAAAATGTATATTTATAAGCTTTTTAACATTTCTAATTAAAATGATATAATAAGAAGTAGAATAAGACAAATAAGTTACCAATCATATGAAATTAGTAGGTACATTGTAGGTACATTTTCAGACGTTTAATGAGGCTCAGAGGTGGCATGAGTGCAATTGAATTCATAAATTCATGTTGAGATTAATGTTTTAAATATACAATTTTGAATATAGAAATATTAAATGATTTAAACAACTGAAATTAGATGTTAAAAATGAATCTAAAATCGCCGACAGGTGGCGGCAAGTCACTGATATTTTCACTGAATCATTCATTCAATTGATTCGTTCGAACGGCTGATTCATTCAGGAACGAATCAAGTGACTGTCTTTATGAATGGCTAATTGAAACATTGACTCACTACGGTGAAGGCAGTGCTCGTGACGAGACTCAGACTGAGACAGACTCACTTCATCGATGATGGGTTTGAGCGTGACGCGCAGGTAATGCATCCCCGCCAGCTTCATGGTCTCATCGATGCATTTAGACGTCAGCGAGTTTCCCCGGAATATGGTGTTGGGATCCCTGCAGGAGCGGGAGGAAGGTGAGGAAGACAAGGAAGGAGAATTCTGTACCAGTTTTGGGTAAGTTACTCAAAAAAAGTAATCCACTACAAATTACTAATTACTTTCTTAAAATTGTAATTTGATTACATTACTGATTACTGCATTTAAAAAATAAAAAATACCTAAAAAATACACTACAAAGTGAAACTCATAATTCTTTCAGTAATTTAATATTGACTGAAAAATTACATAAATATCAAAACAGCAACTTGAACGATCACTTGCATATTTTCCTGACAGCAGTGAAAAGAACTTTAAATGTTTCGTAATTTTGCATCATACAGATAAGAGTAATACATCATTTGAAACTGTAAAATGTCCAACTGAAATTAGATGTTAAAAATGAATCTAAAATCGCCGACAGGTGGCGGCAAGTCACTGATATTTTCACTGAATCATTCATTCAATTGATTCGTTCGAACGGCTGATTCATTCAGGAACGAATCAAGTGACTGTCTTTATGAATGGCTAATTGAAACATTGACTCACTACGGTGAAGGCAGTGCTCGTGACAAGACTCAGACTGAGACAGACTCACTTCATCGATGATGGGTTTGAGCGTGACGCGCAGGTAATGCATCCCCGCCAGCTTCATGGTCTCATCGATGCATTTAGACGTCAGCGAGTTTCCCCGGAATATGGTGTTGGGATCCCTGCAGGAGCGGGAGGAAGGTGAGGAAGACAAGGAAGGAGAATTCTGTACCAGTTTTGGGTAAGTTACTCAAAAAAAGTAATCCACTACAAATTACTAATTACTTTCTTAAAATTGTAATTTGATTACATTACTGATTACTGCATTTAAAAAATAAAAAATACCTAAAAAATACACTACAAAGTGAAACTCATCATTCTTTCAGTAATTTAATATTGACTGAAAAATTACATAAATATCAAAACAGCAACTTGAACGATAACTTGCATATTTTCCTGACAGCAGTGAAAAGAACTTTAAATGTTTCGTAATTTTGCATCATACAGATAAGAGTAATACATCATTTGAAACTGTAAAATGTCTACTTTTATTTGTATACACTCGCAATATCAACAAAACAAAACATTGTGCTTTTGTAAAATAAAGAAAACAAACAGGGTGCGCTTTCTGCCGTCTCAGTCTCCTGAAACGCATTGCTAAAATGAACGAAGACTCAGCGAATACTTGACACACAGACAAGAGAAATATATCTAAAGAAAGCTTGAAGTGTCTATTTTTACGTCGAAAACAAATATTCTCTGATAAAGTAATCGCGAATTACAGTCTTTCCCATCTGAGTTCATTATCTGTAACACGCACATCGCGCTCTTTACGATAATCATCCACGTGAAACCAGGCTTGAGACGCGCGAACATATAAACGCCCACATCACCTCCGTAAATAAAGCATTAGGATTTATCAAGTTCATATAGGATACTTTTATTTTTGGAGGAAGATGCGCTGTGAGGAATAACCCTTGAATTTACCTCAGAAGAAGAACGCGATGCGACGAGGATCTCATTCTGATGAGTCATTTATTTTTACTTATATTAGTGTTATTGTGACATAAACTTGTACACACTTATTCCCAAACTATAATGCAAGACTAAAATATGTGAAATGGAGTGCAACATTTTGAAATATGATACAAACATTTCATTGAATCTAAATGTTGTAGGACTCGTCTGCATTAGCTCGCATTCTCTGGTGATTTATTAAAGGCCATACTGATGGGCAAAACATGTTTTTTACTTCTTTTTTTTTTAACACTGCATTTGTAACTTAAGCAACGTAATTTTATTGACATTACACTGTAGAAAATAAATAGTTGAGAAAACCTAAAAAAAAAATAAACAATAGTTTTAAAAGTTTTAAATAGTTTTAGTTTTTTAGTTCTTCTCGGTAAAGATACATTGTTTCGCCAACGTAAATTGGTTTGATCATGCAATGCTGATTGTCTTATTTTGCTAGTAGAACAATTCTTGTCACATCAACTGGAACTACAATTACTGTGGTTGAGGTAATTTATTTTTAAAATGTAGTTTCCTGGATGAAAAAAAAAGACTGTGTAAAAAGTTGGAGTAACATTTAGGGTTATTTTGTTGGTCTGACAAGGATGCATTTACAAGAAAATAGCATTTTTTAGTATTTGAGACAAGTTTTCGTAAACTGGAAAATATGCAATTGCATTTTTTACAGTATAGTAACTGTAATCAAATTATATAAATTTGCGTTATCAGGAAAAGTAATTAGAATACAGTAACCCAACTCTGGTCTGTACTCACTGCGTACGGCTGATCTCGGCGTGAGCGATGGCACTGAGGAAAGGCACGATTTTGCCGTAGTGCAGGAAAAGTCGCACCAAAGGAACAGCCGCCTCCTGCTTCTCACGACACACCTCGCCCAAGATATGAGCCGCGGACGCCGAGACAGGCTGCGACACAAACACACCCCAAATCAACACCTCTAGAGACATCACGACTGATCAATAATAACAAATGTGTCCCTGCAGCACAAAAGCAGTGTTAAGTCGCTGGGGTATATTTGTAGCAATAGCCAACAATACATTGTATGGGTCAAAATTATACATTTTTCTTTTATGCCAAAAATCATTAGGATATTAAGTAAAGATCATGTTCCATGAAGATATTTTGTAAATGTTCTACTGTAAATATATTAAAACTTAATTTTTGATTAGTAATATGCATTGCTAAGAACTTCATTTGGACAACTTTAAAGATGATTTTCTCAATATTTAGATTTTTTTGCACCCTCAGATTCCAGATTTTCAAATAGTTGTATCTCAGCTAAATATTGTTGTATCGTAACAAACCATACATCAATGGAAATCTTATTTATTCAGTATAAATCTAAATTTAAAAAAAATTTACCCTTATAACTGGTTTGTGGTCCAGGGTCACAAATGAGATTTACTTGGAAAAAATCAAATGGGAATATGATCACCTCATACCTTTTTGTATATATGCATTGCTAAGAACTTCATTTGGACAACTTTAAAGATGATTTTCTCAATATTTAGATTTTTTTGCACCCTCAGATTCCAGATTTTCAAATAGTTGTATCTCAGCTAAATATTCTTGTATCGTAACAAACCATACATCAATGGAAATCTTATTTATTCAGTATAAATCTAAATTTAAAAAAAATGTACCCTTATAACTGGTTTGTGGTCCAGGGTCACAAATGAGATTTACTTCTTAAATCAAATGGGAATATGATCACCTCATACCTTTTTGTATCGCATTGTATTTTCTATTTATTCCAATTTATCTATTTATTCTTTTAGGATGTAACCGCTGTGATCTTTTGACTCGACTATTCTTATATTACTATAAAAATGATTTCATCAAACTCCTGCTCATTCAGTGAAATCTACGTTTAATGCAGAGCATGTAGCTGCTTGAGAGACCATACAACTGCTAATAAAAGATAAAACTATGAAAACTAAAAAATAACTGAAATCAAGCTGAAACATATAGAAATATAAATACCAGATGAAAAAAAAAAAAAAATTAAATTAAAATTAAAAATGCTGCCTTGGCAACTTAAATACAACAAGTTGAAGTATTAAAATTACTAAAACTGTAAGAAAAGATAATTAAAGCTATATAGAAATACTTTGAATAATTATAATTGTATAATTATAATTTTGAAAACTAATGAAAATGACATATTACTTTAATAATTAGGGACATTTGTCTTTGACACTCTATACATTTATTAATTTTAATCCAACATATTTTTTGTTTTCTTTTTTGGGCCTCATGTGTGTTTAAGTGTTTGTATTATTTGAAAACAAAATAAAGATTTTTTTAAAATCTTTACAGTGTTGTTATTGTTAAGAAAAACGAAACTTGAAACTATTAAAAATTATTTTTGGTACTGGAAATCAAGCTGAAATAAAATAAAATATATATATTTTATGTAAAACGCACAAAAAAATACAAATTAGAAATGTTGCCTTAAAATATAAAAATTTCTAAAACTAAAACTGAACAAATTAATTAATTTAAGTTAAGTTCAATATATACTGTATATATTGAAAATAATAAAAACTACACAAGCACATAACAAAATCACTAAAACTGAAAATCTAAAAATACAAGCTAATTAAAAATATTAATAAATATTATCAGGACATCATAATAGAGGACAGTTTCTCTTACAGTCTTAATCTGTTTTTTATTATGTTTACAATGTTTTAATATTGTACTATTATATTACTTTACATATTATTATATTTATTATATTGCATTATAATATAAACAATGTAGCACTTCAGAATTTGTAACAGTAAATAACTATTGATTACTCTTCCGAACACACTTATAGGTTACTAAAGGTTAGTATTATATACTATAGGTTATAGGTTACTATAGGTTAGTACTATATACTATAGGTTACTATAGGTTAGTACTATATACTATAGGATATAGGTTACTATAGGTTAGTACTATATACTATAGGTTATAGGTTACCATAGGTTAATACTATATACTATAGGTTATATGTTACTACTATATACTATAGGTTACCATAGGTTAGTACTATATACTATAGGTTACCATAGGTTAGTACTATATACTATAGGTTATAGGTTACCATAGGTTAGTACTATATACTATAGGCTATAGGTTACCATAGGTTAGTACTATATACTATAGGTTATAGGTTACCATAGGTTAGTACTATATACTATAGGTTATAGGTTACTATAGGTTAGTACTACATACTATAGGTTATAGGTTACTATAGGTTAGTACTATATACTATAGGTTATACTATAGGTTATAAGCTACTATAGGTTAGTACTATATACTATAGGTTACAGGTTACTATAGGTTAGTACTATATACTCAGTTTTCATCACTGACCTCGATGTGCGCCGACTGCAGCAGCAGGTCTCGGAGCCGGTTATAATGCTCCGTGGGGAACACATGGTCCTCCGTGTAAACGATGTTGAGTCGTAACGAGCCCAGCTCATCAGCCTTCACCGATTTATTGCTGTTATCTCTGGGCTGCAGGAAGTACCATGCGTCGTGAACACCCGACTGTCCCAGCACCTTCAGCGGCACCCGTACCTCTCCCAGAAACTCATCTCCGAACTTCAGATTGCTGGCGTTCCACAGATCCACCCTGAGAACACAGGTTACCGATTACTAGCACCAGTGCTGCTCATGCCAACTACAACTATTGCAAATCATCGAAATAAAAATATATTTTTTTTTTATTATTTAAGTTTTTATGTACAAAAATTAAAACCGCTAACTAACTGAACTAAAATAGGTTTAAGATGAAGTATCAAAATTATACAGTGAAATAAAAATGAGCTAAATTTTAAATAAATAGAAAAAATAATAATAAAAATGACAAACCCACATAACATAATTACTAAAACTTAAACTAAAATTAAAATGAAATTGAACTGAAAATTTAAAACTAAAAAGCTAATTCAAAATATACAATAGAATATAAATTAATACTAAAATAGCAAAAAACTAATTTAGATAGTTGCACACACACATATACACACTCTCACACACACACATACACATACACACACACTCACACATACACACACACACACCAGCTTGTCCACGTCGTCCTCTTCCACGTCAAACTGGCGTTTGGTGTAGCTCAGCGGTTTGGTCACCTGTGAGAAAAAAAAAACTTCTTATTTTGTCCTTCGTGGACAAAAGTGGGCACCCATAGGAAATGAATGGGAAATACTACAATTCAGAGCATGTTTTATTTGTCCAATAAAAATCAATAAATCCAACACAATGCAGATCATACATACACATAAATGAAGGGGTGAGCCTATACAACATTCTCAATGTGGCAAACACTCACACTCACACACACACACTCTCACTCACCCATACACACACTCTCACACACACTCTCACTCACCCATACACACACTCTCACACACACTCTCACTCACCCATACACACACTCTCACACACACTCTCACTCACCCATACACACACTCTCACACACACTCTCACTCACCCATACACACACTCTCACACACACTCTCACTCACCCATACACACACTCTCACACACACTCTCACTCACCCATACACACACTCTCACACACACTCTCACTCACCCATACACACACTCTCACACACACTCTCACTCACCCATACACACACTCTCACACACACTCTCACTCACCCATACACACACTCTCACACACACTCTCACTCACCCATACACACACTCTCACACACACTCTCACTCACCCATACACACACTCTCACACACACTCTCACTCACCCATACACACACTCTCACACACACTCTCACTCACCCATACACACACTCTCACACACACTCTCACTCACCCATACACACACTCTCACACACACTCTCACTCACCCATACACACACTCTCACACACACTCTCACTCACCCATACACACACTCTCACACACACTCTCACTCACCCATACACACACTCTCACACACACTCTCACTCACCCATACACACACTCTCACACACACTCTCACTCACCCATACACACACTCTCACACACACTCTCACTCACCCACACACACACTCTCACACTCTCACACTCACACACACACGTTTGTTTCTGTGAATTGTGGGGACTTTCCATAGACTACTATTACTTTTATACTGACCAATCAATATTTTCTATCCCCTAACCCATATGGAAGGCATTTTCTGCCAATTTTAAATGAATCAATTTAATTATAAAAATGAAAATGAAAACCAGATTAACAATTTTATTATAGAAAACTATACACAAAATATGTGAAATGTTTTCATTTTCATTTTCACTGTGACAATGTGTTTTCCCTGACAAATCGAAAAATAAAATGCAGTTGGTGATTTGACATCATTTGCGCTGCAATCTCGAGGCAAAGCTGCCAATCTTAAAATGAAAAGGCAAACGTGATAAAGAAAATGCAAATCCAGTTTTTACAAAGCTTTTTATTAATGCTCACGCAATAATAGTGACACAATTCAAATTAAAATGTAAAGTTTATTTTCCGTTTTATTGTCTCTTTTCGTTTTCATTTTCAAAGTCAACTTGTATGCAAATTATATGTTGATCAGGGGGCGGGGCTTATTGTTCACGACGTACAGAGGCCCGTTCCCACCACGGTTAAGTAAAAAAATATATGATTCTGTAAGTCATAATAATGAGAAACGCTCTCATATTAATGACTTAATATCTCATAATAATGACGTACTTCTCTCGTATCAGTGAGAAACTGTCTATTACTTCTACGCATGTGCCAAGCAGCGGAGCAGAAGGGAGCGGCACGCTGAATGGCTATTTGAATCATTTAAACACGTTTCAGAAACAGAAAGTAGCACAGTTTCCGGGGTTTCCAGGGTAACGGACGCATTTCTGCTGTTCAGCGCCATCTGCTGTCCAAGAGTGAAAGTGCGCTTTAATCCATGCGCTTCTCATCCATGCTTGTTTACATCAGAGTGCAAATGCGTCTTCGTTCACATGTCGCGCCTAAAAACGCATGGAAAACGCTAGGCTACTCAATTTATTTCAAAATGGCTATCCCTGTACATCTATGATTAGCTCTTCCTCTATCTTGGCTGAGCTTTTACGGGAAAGGATGAAGTGTTACGGCAAGTTGTTACGGGGAAGGATGAAGGTGATTGGTTGGTTCTTGTCACATGACCTGCGGTGTGCTTGCAGCATTCTGAAAAGTTGAGATGTTTTTATCTTGATGCGGCGCGGACGCGCCTGGAAAAAATAAGTACGTCGCGATCGTGTCTCTTCCATTATGAGCGAGCATACGTGCGTCTACATTTGAAATAACGAACTTGAGGGCGCAAAAGACGCAAAGACACGTGAACGGCCCCTTTGACACAACATACAGTGTTGTTGTGCATTGGGACCAGTTGATGGGGAAAGTATTCTTAAAATGCATTAAACATTCTGAATAATTTGTAATAATTATTCTCGGTATTTTGAAGTGCCCACGATAACAACATCGTGCATATTTATTATCGTGATATATCGCATTACCGAACACCGCCACATGTCTAATGGGTACATAAACTATAAAAGTACAACAAACAAAAAAAGGGAAAAAGGGGAAAAAATGTAATTAAATAAGTAGAAATTAAATAAGAAATGAATTTCTGCTGCATGATTTAGAGCAGAGATCTGAACGGCGTGGAAAGTGTTAAAGTGAGAAACCAACATCCTCCAGTGTCTGCTTTAACTATAAACACCTGAAAGCTCAGATATTATCTATTTCCGTAGTAAACGCTTCCACCTAAACCAGAACGTAAACAGCAGATGATTCATCCTGAACATCTCACTACTCTCAAGACTTCATTTAATCTTTACTGAAAGTATTATATCATGCTTTCACTATGGAGTTTCTGCTCAAAAGCTTTACATGTACATGTTTGATGACATATTTATTTGAAACAAGTAAGTATCAGTGATATTTTACCATCGAGATACTGTTATAATTGTATTAATATTTTAGAAATGTTGTTGTTTTTGTCATTTTTATTTGTTTAGATTTTTTATATATATGTGTATATAGTTTATTTTTATTACAGTTTTAGTTTTAGTTATTTTTAGTGCTGTCAAAATTAGCGCGTTAACGCAGGCGATTAAGTTTTTCAGTTTAACGTGTTAAAAATATTTAACGCAATTAATGCAGGGGCGGAGCTAGGGTTGGCCACTCCCCTCACAACTGCTGTTTCTGTCACTTTTACTCTTGACAAGAAGTGCATTTAAAAACGGTACTGTGCTCGCAGCGCATGCTCTTCAATAGCATGCACAAAGGCACGAAATTCAACTGCAAATATCAAAGCGCAAAATAAACTACGTGCATGCGGTGTCGTGGTCAGTTAAGTCATGAAGTTACCAAAAAGCTGACTAAAGCTGCCTTAAAACTGAGCATGCATGTAATATATTTTATATGAGTCACATTTAAGAACAGTCTCACTCAATGGTTTTCAAAACTGTCCCGGAGCAGCCCAGCTGCTGTGATGTCTATTAATCAAAGGACAAAGAAAAAAAAGAGGAAAAAAATAACTTTTATAGCTTTAAGGATTCATCTATATTTAATTTAGAATTTAGGGTTTGATAACTTCAATTTCAATTTCTGTATATTTCTGCTGAAGGGCACGGGTAAATATGACATTTATTATAATGGGTTTATATGAAGATTGTTTTAAGTTCACTTAAATTAGAAGTTATATTTTTAAAGTCTAATAAATGTTAAAAATGATAGCTCTCAATTATACTGTAATGCTGAATGGCTAGTCAATGGACAAACAAAAAAAGGGAAAAAGGGGAAAAAATTTAATTAAATAAGTAGAAATTAAATAAGAAATGCTGTAATGCTGAATGGCTAGTCAATGGTTAAATATTAGGAAAAAAACTATTTTATAGAGACATCAGTATTATTGGTTTATTGGTTATATTAATTATAGTCATTAAAAAAAGATGCCATTAAACAAATATACTGTATGTTGTTTGTACATTAATTTGAAGATTTAATGTGAAATTATTGCAATATAAAAGTATATTTAAAAACTTTAATGTTAGGTGGGATTAATCGCGATTAATTTCAGAAAAAAAATGTGATTAATTAGTTAAATTTTTTTTAATCGATTGACAGCACTAGTTATTTTACGACACCAAGTTAAACTAAATTAAAAAATGAAATGTTTCCTTGGCAATTATCTGAAATAAAGTTAACTTTTATTTTAATTCAAGTAACAAAATAGTCTTTTATGGCTTTAATTTAAGTTTCAATTTTAGTTTTAGTTAACTATAAAAACCCTAGTAAATATTTCATTATGTTCACATGTTTTTACAGCACTGAATTCACTTAATGATGATAAATAACTATTTACATGTTTACTGCTGCATTGTGGGTACCGTATTGTACAGATCTGGAAAATGCTGTGACTTGTATATTGCAATTAACATCATACATGCAATACATTTGTATTAGTGTTGATGGGGAGACATACATGCTGCAAGTTTCAATTTCATTAAAAATATAATTTAGGCTTGTCATTTGACAATGAGCTCCTACCTCAAAAAAGAAGACCTCATCGAACTGAGGATTGTTGTTTTTCCGTTTGACCTTCGTCTTCTTGGCTTCTGACCTGTGAGGAGTGAGAGATGCATGTGTGTTATACTGCGTTACGTCACACTGACAGTGATCTGCGGCTATTTTAGGTGACAACGGCTGAATTTACACTACCATTCAGATTTTTCAATTATTACTTTTATTCAGCAGTGACATATTAAATTGCTCAAAAGTGCCAGGGAAGACATTTATAACCTTACAAAAGATTTCTATTTCAAATAAATGCTGTTCTTCTGAACTTTCTATTCATCTGTGAATCCTGAAAAATAAAATGCATCACGGTTTCCACAAAAATATTGTGCAGCACGACTGTTTTCAACATTGATAATAATCAGAAATGCTTCTTGAGCAGCAAATCAGCATATTAGAATGATTTCTGAAGATCATGTGACACTGAAGACTGCAGTAATGATGCTGAAAATACAGCTGCGCATCACAGAAATAAATTACAGTTTAAAAAAGGTTCCCGCGGTGCGAAAGGCCCTATAGTGTTCTTAAAGCCACCTCGGGTATTTTAATAATTAAGTATATTTATAGTCCATTGCTAATCGACATAGCCTTTATTACAGTATAGAATATATTTCTGCGTCATTCTGTGATAAGAAGCCACATCAGATCAGGAAGTGCGTACAGGTTTGCAGGTCTGCATTCCTTGGGAATTGAACCCATGACCTTGGTGTCGCAAGCCAAGCTATATACTGTCTGAGCTACAGACATGATGTGATGTCATTATGACACGTGACCAGAAAAAAAATGACGATTTGTTTCTGAATGTTTAAAAACCCACACAGCACACAGATCATTCATTCAGGATGATGAGAGCCAAGAGTGACAAACTCAGTGCAAATATACTGAGAAAATAAGACGAAAATGAAGATGGAAAGACCCTTTTCTGCTGCTGGTTTTGAAGACACAAATGAAGATTAATAAATGACAGCAAACAACTCATTAGATGAGAATATCGTGCTCTCTTTCTTATTTCTGTAGGGAACTAAAAAAGATTTGTTTCATCCATTAGACCACGCTAGAATCAAATGCTGATATGACAGCGATTACAATCATTCCAGAATTCCAGCTAAAAAAAACATGTTCTAAGAACATTTAGCTAACGTTCCTATTAAGTTATGAAAACGTTATTTCTGAATGTTCTCTGAATGTTCAAAACATCTAGTTTTTAAAAAAGTTTTTCTTCCATTTTATTATTTTGCAAACATCACAGGAACGTTACTTTTGAATGTTCTATGAACATTCTGAAACACGTAGTAGCTTTTAAAAAACGTTTGATGAACGTCCAACTGACACATTTCAGAAAGAACTTATAAATAATGTAATTTGTGCTAACGTTTTGAGAACATTATTAAAGAACAGATAACTTTGAACGAACATTCTATTAACATTACTGGAAGAATGCTTGAAAGGAAGAAATGGTCATTTTTGGGTGAATTATCCCTGTAAGGAAGCCCTTTGTAATTCAGATGTGTTTGTTTCCGTTTTGGACAGTAAGTGCCGTCCTTCAAACAACAAATAACAGGCGTGCTGAAGTTTACTGCTGAAGGTCTGGTTACAGTTGCTGTGCTTTAAAGCAGAAGAACCAGAAGAAACAACCTCTGGCAGGGGAACTATTAGACTGTCAGCAGGATGAAAGCCTCTTTAAAGCATCACCGCTAATAATACTGGAGCTGCAGGGTGTGATTTCTATTCAATCAAACACAACTGCAACAATAATGACTGTTTCCAAACATGTTTCGAAACACTCGTCAGTCAACGTTCAGAAGGTCCCGCCCCCAAACTCACATGATTGGTTGAGTCCGAAGCGTCTTTGTGACTGTAACCATTAAATGGCCTATAATTAATAGGTTATTGGATGACAAACGTCACATGTACATGAAGAAACACCCTGTTGTACATGCGCTGATCTTTCAAGATGTGAATCTTGATGAGACACGAGGGCTGAGCTCTGATTGGCTGACGGGCGGCTGAGCGGAACTCGTGATTGGCTGCCTCACCGTGTTGCCAGCTTGTGGCAGACGACTCCGCTGTCTGTGATGACCTCACTGAGACGCAGCTCCAGGTGAACCTTTCCCTGCGGAGGAGAGAGAGAGAGAACAGCGTTACCATGGTTACACCCGCCACCCGAAGAGAGGGAGCGCGAGAGACGGAGGAGCGGCGCATGAGAAACCAATGAAAACACAAGCACTGCAGGGATCAGACGGATCACGTGACCCAACACACGGAAAACACGAAAAAAGAAATGTGTCAACCGGTAGAGATTCTGCTGATTCTGTTCATACTGCAGCAGAACTGATCTGACGTGTGTCAGATATTTAAAGCAGCTTCACATGTCTCGTCCAATCAGAATTTAGAATCTGTTTTCTAAGGTTAGTTTCACTGTTTTGAGTCTTTATATATATATATATATATATATATATGTGTGTGTGTGTGTGTGTGTGTGTTAAATGAGAGAGAGTGTGTGT
>NW_015639247.1:490195-493427 GCF_001515625.1 Sinocyclocheilus rhinocerous
GTTAAATGAGAGAGAGTGTGTGTGTGTGTGTGTGTGTGTGTGTGTGTGTGTACAGTGGTGGCCAAAATCATTACAACGCTAGTATTTTCACGAGCTAAAAAATGGTTTTAAGTCAGTTATTTCTATTTTTTGCTGTTTCTACTTGAGCACCTTTCTTTAGTGAAATATTCTATTCACTGGATTATCAAAAATAGACATTAAAACATGATTATTAAATAAATATTTTTAGAAAAAAATATTTTTTTTCATAAAATTTACAGGTATTTTCATTAAAATATCCAGATGTTTCTGTAATATATAATATTTTAGTGACAGCGCACAGCTCTTCTTCTAAGAAATGAAACTTTCCTCAAGTTGAAACAACATTTCCGTTTTGAGTCTTTAGTTTTGAACACGCGTGTTTCATAATGTGAATCTGATTCATTTGATATGAATCATCTGATCTTGTTCTTTGTCCATCAAGATCAAAATAAGAGTAAAAAAATCTAATGAGATGAAGCACCTTTCATTAGTGAAGGTTAGTGAAATAAAATAAATTAATAAATAAATATTTATTTTTAAAAATATTTAAAAATCATTAAATGTCCAGATATAAACTGTTATTATGATTTAAAATTTTATTTTAGTGACAGCAGCTCTGGGAAATAAAATTTTCAATAGTTGAAACAAAGTTTCTCTGTTTTGAGTCTTAATTTTGAACTCAAGTGTTTCATAATTTGAATCTGATTCATTTGATATGAATCATCCACTGAAATCCAAATAATAAAAAAAAGAAAATTATCAAATGAGACCTTTCATTAGTAAAATATTCTATTCACTGGATTACCAAAAATTTACATTAAAACAAAAATGAATGAATAAATTATATATATATATTTGGGTCAAAGACGAAAAAGGGTTTAAGCATAAAAACAGTAAGTGTAATACTGCTTTAAATTGTTGTTGTTTTTCCCCCAACATTTAAAAAAAAAATTCTGTTTAATTTCATTGCAATTTTGTTTTTGTTTTTCTGAGCATAAAAAAAAAATTAAATACAAAGTTGTTTTAATTTAATTTTTATATATATATTGTTACTGTGACATAAAATGATATTTTGGTGACAGCACGCAGCTCTTCCCCAGTGAAACTTTCCTCGAGTAGAAACAAAGTTTCTCTGTCTGGCTTCAGCTGACATCATCAATATGCAAATGAGCCTTGTGAAGAGGATGGGCCGCTCTTCCTCACACACAGAACAACAATGAGCGCTCTATGGACAGAGACTCTGGGCTCTTCATTACACACACATGCTTCCTCTCTCAGCTCTGGATGAATGCGTCTGTGTTTCTGAGGATCGCTGTGAGACGACGAGACGATGCAGTGAACGTGATAACGTGTGAATGATGACACTGCTGTGATCCTACAGGAAGGAGTTCTGATCTAAACATGCTCCTCGTGAATCCTGAGCGTCTGAGGCTCTATCAGGAGCTCAAGGTGAAACGGATTCACTCGTGTTTGTGCTCAACACACACTGTATTTGTTTTGAAATCCACCGGACCCAAACGCCAGCACACACACACACACACACACACACACACGAGTGTATTATACTTGATCTATATATGTGACCCTGGAGCACAAAAGCAGTGTTAAGTCGCTGGGGTATATTTGTAGCAATAGCCAACAATACATTATATGGGTCAAAATTATCAATTTTTCTTTTATGCCAAAAATCATTAGGATATTAAGTAAAGATCATGTTCCATGAAGATATTTTGTAAATCTCCTACCGTAAATATATCAAAACTTAATGTTTAATTAGTAATATGCATTGCTAAGAACTTCATTTGGACAACTTTAAAATAGCATGATTTTCTGCTATTTATGCTACTTAATGCAAATAGTGGCAATTATCTGCACCTCAGTGTTGTAGTACATTATAAAACAGTATGCAATAATAAAGTATTATAATTTTAATTCAAAGTATTAAATGGATGCCACATTTCTGAGACAATAAAGCCCTCCCTACACCTACCCAAAACTTTATTTTGAACTTTTCGATTATTTCCTTCATTTTTATTGAAAATAAATGCCTTTCCGATGTGATATGATATTTGAAAAGGGAGGGGGAAATAATCTGCAAAAGGCAGGATTTAACTCTTAGTGTACTTAGTGTAAATAGACACTACGATGTTTTTAATGCCGTTAAACTAGAATTTTTTTTTACATGCGTTAACATCTATCTTTCTTTCTATTCTACGTGTACTGCATTAGGCTAACTGAGACTTATCACAGCACTTGCATATCATTGCTCTTTTGTTGGTTTTGATTGCTTCTGTTGTCCTCATTTGTAAGTCGCTTTGGATAAAAGCGTCTGCTAAATGACTAAATGTAAATGTAATTGTGTGAACACATACCTGCACCTCTGAGTCTGCACACACCGGCTGCAGCGGGAACCAGTGGTCTTTACCGTGGTATTTCTGCAGGTCTTCCTTCTTCACGGCCACTTTACCTGCAGAAACAACACAGATCAACCAGAACACCCTAGAAACTAACTAAAAACCACCTAGCAACCATATAGTCTCACTCTTGCTCTTCAGTGTTAAACACTCCTCACATTCTCTTAGAAGGTTTCTAGTTGACGTTCAAACACTTTATGTGTCTTTGTTCTACCTTCTTTCCCAAACATTCCATCTCCTCCTGCTTCAATATCTTTGTAACACATTAAGGCCTGAAGCTGCATTAATCATAAATGAATCATAACAATCTGGTTGGTCAAGCTGCGTGATTAAACGTAGGAGCTCTACTGTGATTGGACGAAAACTAGGTGTTTCGGTTGTAAGCTGGGTTTTCATTGGCTGAATGTAAGTGGATCTGTTCAGGGCTCTACAGTGCGACCATTTCAGTCGCATTTGCTGAACACAGATATTAATGAGAGCTGCTCACCAATGCTGGAGTCCCTCCTGAACACGTCTCTGTCAAAGATGTAGAAGGACAGATGGCGGAAACTGCGCGGGATTTCACAATAAAAGTCTTCACCGTAGAACGGACTGCAGCGGACAGAGAAAACAGAAATTGTGGGTATTATTATTCTTAAGTAAATGATTTTTCATTGTCAGATTGATGCATTGATGCACAGGTGTTGTTGAGTGATTTTACACCTCATTAACACCAACACACATTTTCATATGTGTGTGCGTGCGTGCGTGCGAGAGTGCGTGAGTGTGTGTGTGTGTATGTGTGTGTGAGTGTGTGT
>NW_015639247.1:493541-494916 GCF_001515625.1 Sinocyclocheilus rhinocerous
TTGTAGTACATTATAAAACAGTATGCAATAATAAAGTATTATAATTTTAATTCAAAGTATTAAATGGATGCCACATTTCTGAGACAATAAAGCCCTCCCTACACCTACCCAAAACTTTATTTTGAACTTTTCGATTATTTCCTTCATTTTTATTGAAAATAAATGCCTTTCCGATGTGATATGATATTTGAAAAGGGAGGGGGAAATAATCTGCAAAAGGCAGGATTTAACTCTTAGTGTACTTAGTGTAAATAGACACTACGATGTTTTTAATGCCGTTAAACTAGAATTTTTTTTTACATGCGTTAACATCTATCTTTCTTTCTATTCTACGTGTACTGCATTAGGCTAACTGAGACTTATCACAGCACTTGCATATCATTGCTCTTTTGTTGGTTTTGATTGCTTCTGTTGTCCTCATTTGTAAGTCGCTTTGGATAAAAGCGTCTGCTAAATGACTAAATGTAAATGTAATTGTGTGAACACATACCTGCACCTCTGAGTCTGCACACACCGGCTGCAGCGGGAACCAGTGGTCTTTACCGTGGTATTTCTGCAGGTCTTCCTTCTTCACGGCCACTTTACCTGCAGAAACAACACAGATCAACCAGAACACCCTAGAAACTAACTAAAAACCACCTAGCAACCATATAGTCTCACTCTTGCTCTTCAGTGTTAAACACTCCTCACATTCTCTTAGAAGGTTTCTAGTTGACGTTCAAACACTTTATGTGTCTTTGTTCTACCTTCTTTCCCAAACATTCCATCTCCTCCTGCTTCAATATCTTTGTAACACATTAAGGCCTGAAGCTGCATTAATCATAAATGAATCATAACAATCTGGTTGGTCAAGCTGCGTGATTAAACGTAGGAGCTCTACTGTGATTGGACGAAAACTAGGTGTTTCGGTTGTAAGCTGGGTTTTCATTGGCTGAATGTAAGTGGATCTGTTCAGGGCTCTACAGTGCGACCATTTCAGTCGCATTTGCTGAACACAGATATTAATGAGAGCTGCTCACCAATGCTGGAGTCCCTCCTGAACACGTCTCTGTCAAAGATGTAGAAGGACAGATGGCGGAAACTGCGCGGGATTTCACAATAAAAGTCTTCACCGTAGAACGGACTGCAGCGGACAGAGAAAACAGAAATTGTGGGTATTATTATTCTTAAGTAAATGATTTTTCATTGTCAGATTGATGCATTGATGCACAGGTGTTGTTGAGTGATTTTACACCTCATTAACACCAACACACATTTTCATATGTGTGTGCGTGCGTGCGTGCGAGAGTGCGTGAGTGTGTGTGTGTGTATGTGTGTGTGAGTGTGTGTGTGTGTGTGTGTGTGTGTGTGTGTGTGTGTGTGTGTGTGTGTGTGT
>NW_015639247.1:495159-499300 GCF_001515625.1 Sinocyclocheilus rhinocerous
GTGTGTGTGTGACCTCACCATAAGGACTTCTCTAAGGTTTTGGTTCGGAACACTTCCTCCTGGTCCAGGTTTACTGTGCAGTAACAATCCCGCATCTTATTCGGACCCGGATACGGAGGGATGTTCTTCGCTTCACCTGCAGAGACACAGACAGTCGTTCAGTCGTTTATGAGGCTAATGATTTACGCGTATTTGATATACATGGTCATAACATTGAGAGAAAATATTCTAAGATCAACATTCTTAGAATGTCCTTATGATGTTTTTTTGTACTTCATTTTGTAGAACGTTCTAATAAACCTTTTTGTAACCTTTAACCAACGTTATAATCATGACAAAAAAAAATGGACATTGTAACGTTCTTAGAATATTAAAAAGCGTTCAAATAAATTTATATTTTAGGTGAAAATATATTTAGTAGAAAGTTGTAAGAAACGTTTTTGTAACACATCATTAGCTATTTTTCCATCCTAAGTTACGAATTAAACTTATGCACAAAATTTGATTATCGAATAAAACATTTGAAAACAGTTGAAGAGAACAAAATCGTCACCTCCTGATTAACTTGCGCTAAATATCACCAAGAAAAACTAAATTTGCTGCAGTAGGAAAAGGCATTGTATATAATTTTTGTATACAATATATTAATGCAGTGTATTGAGTGTAATGTTATCTTATTTTCTGAGTCTGCTGTTTGGGAACGCAGTTCTGTGAGTTAATTATAACGAAGCACTTTGATGAGACTTTGCTCAAGCATTTTAGATGCCGTGCATGAGATCGGTCCATTGGTTGGTTTTTTTAGATGCGCATTTAGGAATTTATCCGGTAAAAGTATTTCCATCGTAGTTTATGCGCATGTTTTCTTATAGAATAAGAAATGTATCCGACTTAGTTGAGTGCATACGTTTTTTATGTGCATTTTCAGAATTTACGTGCATCTTGGCGTTTCCATCCAGCGTTTTTTTTATGCGATATCCCAAAATAGGTGGATGAAAACATAGCTAATGCACACAGACAAGCAGATCTAAGCTGCTCTCCGGCTGCTCTGGGATCAGATGCAGAACAATAGAGCGCAATATTCAGCGCAGCAGCGCAGCACAGGGTGGGTTCAGTGCAAAAATCTGTGTGGGATCTGAAACCCAGTACACACATCAGACACGTGAGCGGAGGAATGCTGTCGGCCCGCACACACACACACACACACACACATACACACACTCACACACAGCCCTGCAGCAGGAAGAATGCAACACTTTGGGAGGAAGTTGGGTGTGTTGCGGTGTGTGTTTCCACAGAATGAACCGGTGTCCTGTTACACCCCCATTGACACCAATGAAGGTGTCAATCAATCTCAGCACGCGCTCGTTTGTTGCATGCATGCAATGAGTTTGCATTTCAAGTGCATGTGGAATATTGTGATCCTTCATAATGCTGGACTGCGATGAGTCACTAAGCAGATGAGAAGCACATCTGATGCTGCAGACAGACGCCGGCGAGGTGCTGTTGACGTGGTAAGCCGATCCATGCGTGACATTCTGGATCTAGAAGCATCTCTGTTTCCTGTCCACTCAATCCCAGAGCACATAATCGCACAGATCCTGATTGGATTACAGCTCGCAGGTCACTCTGGAGACCACGGCATTGTGGGATTACTGGAGCTGTGCGTGTGTGTGCTTAACCATCACTAGTACTAGTGCCCACACTGATCAAACCTCAGGGCTTTATGATCTATGGCCTTAAAAATCGAGTTTACAGGATGTCACGGAATTCGGCAAATTTTGAAAAAATCGAAAGTAGGGCTGTACACTTAATCAAATATGAATGTTAAAGCACAAAAAGACTGTGTGAGTTGTGCAGTTTAAAAAAGCAATTGTTGAATTTTCATTTGATTACATTTTAAAAGATTTAATTAAATCATGAATCGATTCTTAATTCCATTTTAATTTACATTATCTGAATACGAATTTCGGAATTTCGGAAAAAAAGAAAAAAAACAATGAATAAAACACCCAGAACATTTTATAACAGTAACTTAGCAACACCCTAGCAACCACACAGATTAACCTAGCACCTAGTTTTCATCATAAAGATTTTTTCCTTCTTAATTTTTCTGGACTCCTTTTTAATAGTTAAATTAAATTGTATTACTTCAAAAGTATGTCTAATCATTTGAAAGCATGAAACTTATACAATTTCACAACAGTTGATTAAAATATAAATAAGTATGTTTCTGACCGTATGATTAATTCCAAGTGATTCTTTGATCGACGACCTCGACTGATAAAATCTGGGCTCGAGGAGCGTTTCCCACCGGATAACACTGACACTGCGGAGGCGTAAACATGAAACATCTGTAAACACAATCGCTCTGACGCGTGTGTGGGAACGCATGCTTGTTGCCATGGCGACAGACTCGCTGCAGGAACTGCTTCCTGTTTTGGGGCTCGGCAGACAGTGTAAATGAGTGTGAAATTTAATGTGTTTCAGAGAGACCAAAATATCCTTCTGCTGTAGTGCGTCATCACACGGATGACTCTGTCTACATCTGCGGCCCTTAGGACAGAGAAATCACACATGAGATCTCAGGAACGTCTCAAGTGATTCTCCTAGACAGTGATGAGATCAAAAAGGAAGACAAGAAGACCCCAGTAATCTCACACGTGTCTCAAACTGTGCTCAATATGAACTCACTCCACTGACTCTATAGACTCAATGACCCATTTGTGTTCATCATGATCTTCTGGTCACTGTGGGATTTTCCCACCTGTTTTAATGTGACTCAGTAAACATGTTTCATCATGTGGATTATTGTGTCTCTCAGACAATCATGTGTTTATTTGAATGTGTGAATCTGTCTTCACGGACACGCAAACAAACACATAAAAATGGAATTTACAGGATGTCACAGAACTGTGCAAAAGTAGGGCTGTACACTTAATCAAATATGAATATTAAAGCACAAAAAGACTCATATTGAAATATGCATGTTCCTCTGTGTGAGTGAGTTGTGCAGTTTAAAAAAGCAGTTGTTGAATTTTCATTTGGCTACATTTTGAAAGATTAAATTGATAATATTTTGTCTTCATTTTACCAGTTTTTGATAATAAATTTGTATTAAATCAGGAATCCATCATCTTAATTTACATAATCCATAATCATAAACTCAATTGCTAAATTGTATGTCTCACTTTATTATTTATCACTTTATTCAATTAATTAGACATGTGCTTCCACTCCATTTCAATTAATTACACATGCTTTTTGATCACTAAATGTAATTTAATCATTAAAATGGAGTACAGAAAAATGAAAGCAGGGAAAAAAAACTAAATCCAGAGAACTGAAAATGAAAATAAAAACAGAATCCAGAAAAATGCAACAAAAAAAAAACTAAACACGAACCCAGAAAAATTCACGCAACACACACAAACAAACACATTCCTGACATGCATAAAGAAACTCATGAACCTTCACACAGCTACATACGTGTTTCAGACCTCACAAACACACTGAGTAAACAGACTCAGAAAACAAGGTCAAGACACCCGAGAGATGAAAGAATAAACAGAGGAGAGAGAAAGTGAGATGATGATAATGACAGAGGAAGAAAAACAGCTAAATGGGTAAAAATGAATCACGCAGGAATCCGAGAGCATCTTGTGATGAGAGGCTGTGCTAGCAAACTAATACAGTTACAGAAAATAAAAACAGGTAGGATGGTCACTAGGGTTGGGTACCGTTCACATTTTAACCGGTACGGTACCGGTATCGGTACCTGAATTTCGGTGCCGGTACCCTTTTTTCGGTACTTTACTCTATGTGTAATTACAAAAACATTTATTTCAGTGAAAAAATAAGTCCAAAAGTCTCAATTTCAACATTTTGAACAATAGGGCCCTACAAACTTTTTTTTCCCCCCCAGAAATTCTTGTTTTAATTTTCCTGAAAATCAAATGAAGGCATTAAACATTCATTTTAAATCAAATTAAAATTAAACCCTTTTATTTTTTTGGCAAACAAACTGAGGTTTACTGTTGACATTAATACATTTGTGTACTTAAAAAATTGTGTGAATATTCCTTTAAAACTTTTTTTTTACAATTAAGTGATTAATCTGGTTGTAATATTTATTTTTATCATT
>NW_015639247.1:499318-501095 GCF_001515625.1 Sinocyclocheilus rhinocerous
TACTTTTATTTTGACAGGTTGCCATGAAGTTTCTGTGTGTATACAGTATGATGATGCTATAGTTTTCTCAAATGAAACGGTAAAATTCTCGTGAAGTGACTCTCGCAGCAGCTCTGGAGATTAAGTGTTTGTGTTCATGCTGTCACATAGTGAGACGCAGAGGCCGGAAATCACCGCGAGCGTCACGCGTGCTTCAGTATTTGTGTAGTAAACAAAACCGCGTTTCTGCCATTCATACATACAGAGGCAAGCGGAACATGCAGGATTCATATTTCATATATACCGTCTTTTTGCATTTTAATATTCACAGACACTAGCTCATATCGCGATTCGAATTAAGTGGCAGACCTACTTTTGATTTATTCGTCCAAAATTGACGAATTCCGTGGCATTCCAAGCTATAGAGTAAATTACATTTTTATGAATGGACTCCATGATCCCGTCCGTGTTTTCACAGGAACCATATGGCCCTAGAAATGTAACCACACTTCAGAACATTTCGGCTTGCCCTGTGTGTTGTCTGAAATAGTTGCAGGGGTGACCTCACGTCACAGGGTCTCTCTTTCTCTCTCTGTAGCGTATGCGCCCAGATGCGTTCTCAGCTACCGAAATTTGGCACCGATTGATTTAACGTGAATCGGTACTCTGAAGTACCGACGCAATTCGGTCGGTACCCTTAAAAGTACACGAGTTCGGTACCCAACCCTAATGGTCAACTAGTCAACCAATCGATTAGTGAGACTGACTATTTTTTATTTTATTTTATTTTTTTGGCAATGGTGGTGATTTGAAAGAGATGAAATAAGATAGCATTTCCCAAACTGGGGTTCATAAGTTGATAAATTTTTTTATTTTAATTAATTTAAATGAAATTTAAATGCATTTTTATTATATAATGAAATAATAAAAATTTAAAAATAACAATTTAGAAATAAAAACATCAAAATAAAACACTTACAAAAAAATTTAAACATTTTATCTGTGTAGTAAAGTGAAGATTAACCGACATCAGAGAATCGTTACCCAGGGTTTTTATAGTTAACTAAAACTAAAAAAAAAAAAACATTTTTTAATTAAAATAAAGTATAACAAACTTAAATATTATTTTATTTCAGCTAGTTGTCAAGGCAACATTTCTCATTCTTATTTATTTCAACTTGATGTACTAAAATAACAAAAACTAAATAAACTAAAATTAATAAAAACAAAAAGTAATAAAAATGACAAAAACACGCATCAAAATGACTAAATCTTTAACTAAAATGTTAAAAATCTTTAACTAAAATGTTAAAAGTCTTTAACTAAAATGTTTCATTTTTATATTTAAAAAATGAAATAGATTTCATTTTTGAAATATAAAAATAAAATCAATTTCAAAATACTAACAAAAAATATAATAGTATATCAATATACTATACTAAAACCTGCCGTGAACGTGTGAATGTGCTGATAAATTATTGATATATCGACTTAAAATGTCAGAGGGACTTGAACTGAATCCCTGAACTAGTACATTTGGAGGTGTTATTTAAATAGGTTAATAGTTTGTACAGTATCTGTGGCTGCTGTGACAAACATACACACACACACACACACAGATCATGTGCTTCACTTTCACCATTTACAGTTACTGGACAAACGGCTCCAATAACAGACACAAACACTGAAATACAGACACACAGATAAAGATGCAACAGAGCTGCTGAGAGAGAGAGAGAGAGAGAGAGAGAGAGAGAGAGAGAGAGAGAGAGAGAGAGAGAGAGAGACGAGAGAGGAA
>NW_015639247.1:501119-506481 GCF_001515625.1 Sinocyclocheilus rhinocerous
AGAGAGAGAGAGAGAGAGCTACGACAGGAAATGAGATCGCAGGAAAGGAATTCCGACTGCATCCAAGATGTAGTTTAACGTCTCTAAACATGAGGACCTACAAAATAACGGCCGCATGTTCCACAGACTCAACCAGCTCTGATCCCTTTAATAGAGTCACAGAAACGGTAAACGGATGCTGTTACAAAAGACATAGTCCAGCCAAAAATTTAAAAAATGTGCTGAAAATGTGTTCACCCTCAGATCATCTGAGATCAGGATGAGTTTGTTTCTTCATCAGATTTGTAGAAATGTAGCATTGCATCAGTGTCTCAGCAATGGATGCTCTGCAGTGAATGGGTGCCGTCAGAATGAGAGTCCAAACAGCTGATAAAAACATCACAATAATCCACAAGTAATCCACAGCACTCCAGTCCATCAGTTAACATCTGGAGAAGACAAAAGCTGAAACTAATCCAGCATTAAGACGTTTTTAACTAAAATACGAGTCCATAATCCATAATAACGCTTCTTCAAGTGAAAAAGTGCATCTGCTGTTGTCTCTCACATCAAAATCCAGCCACATATTTGTTTAGAGCTGTTTAAACGCTGCTTGATCTGTGCAGATTTCTCTGCTGATTCAGACCAGAACACTTTTTCACTGGACGAAGCGTTATTATGGACTCGTATTTTAGTTAAAAGCATCTTAATGCTGGATTTGTTTCAGCTTTTGTCTTCTCCAGATGTTAACTGATGGACTGGAATGCTGTGGATTACTTGTGGATTATTGTGATGTTTTTATCAGCTGTTTGGACTCTCATTCTGACGGCACCCATTCACTGCAGAGCATCCATTGCTGAGACACTGATGCAATGCTACATTTCTACAAAATATCTTATGAAGAAATAAAGTCATCCTAATCTCGTATTTGCATTTCCAATTTTACGCAACATGTTCAGTTCAGTTGAGAACCAATGTTCGTTCAGTTTGAGGAAACAATGAGAGAATTAGAATAATTCCTTTAATGTAAAACAGATCAACACATCCACACCTGTCATTTTAAACACTTTAAACATCATAATTTTGTTTGGATGTTTAATCATTTTTAAAGCGGCAGTGTGTCATTTCTGTTCCACAAGCGTCATCAAACAGACCTGACTGTGTTCAAACAGGTTTCACAAACACTGTGAAAGTTTGAGAGTCGCAGGCTACACCCGATTACTCTCAACAAGCCATGCATCAAAACAGGAAGTGGGTGTAGAATTTAAATGGCATTTCCTTCACAAGCTTGAGAGTGAAACCAAAACACCCTGATGATAATGGTGATCCTCTCTGGACTGATTTACACTTCACATTCACATTTATGCATTTGTGACCCTGGACCACAGAACCAGTCATAAGGGTCAATTTTTCGAAATTGAGATTTATGCATCATCCGAAAGCTGAATAAATGAGCTTTCCATTGATGTATGGTTTGTTAAGATAGAACAATATTTGAAAATCTGGAATCTGAGGGTGCAAAAAAATCAAAATATTGAGAAAATGCATGCAAGGTTGACACGCTTTCAGTAAGTTTGTTTTCTGAGAATCAAACCATTAGAGTCATTCTGTAAATAAAAAACACACAAACTATTCTCAAGCGACTATCCTGAGCTGTAGGTCAACTTTACTAAATGACTGAGCAGGAGAGAGAGAGACAGTCATTATACACGTTTACAATCATTCTGCAACAAACTAAATGAGAAAGTGCAGTTCCAGTGGTGAGACAGCAGCAAATTATACAGTGAAGATGATAGCGCTGAAGTTAAAGGACTAACTACCGGTTAAACACAGATTTAACCTCCAGCTTCCCAGCATGACAGAAATAGAAACCAGATGAAATTTGAAATGTTTCCTAAAAATATTTACACATTTGATCAATGCGTAAATATGAATAATATAATATAAATACTGAAAATAATAAAAATGCTCAGAATAAAATAAACACAAAAATATTGGTGTAGGATTGACTTCGCTAGTAAATTTCATAAATATTACAAACAACAGTTAACAACACACTGAATTAACATGAATTTTTGCAGTAGAAAGACTGAAATAGTATTTTAAATGTGGTCATATTTAAAAAATATTTAATATTAGAATATTTTTACAATATAAAAAAAATTATTTTTATATAGAATGGCAGAAATAAAAGCCAGCTGAAATGTGAAATGTTTCCTAAAAATAGTTACACATTTGATCAATGCGTAAATATGAATGATATATAATGTAATGTAATATAATATCATACAAATTCTAAAAATAAGAATGATACACTAAAAAATTATTGCATTTACTTAATTTTTACTCAGAAACTGCTAGTAGTAATATTTACAAATAATTACAAAGAAACGCAAGTAGCACATTGAATTAAATGTGAAGTTTTGTAAAATGTAATCCAATAATCTTTGTTTTATTTAACTTGGAAATGGAACTCATTTTTACAGTGTATTTAAGATCAATTCTTTTTATCACAATTATTAAAGTATAATATTAATATAATGCATGTGCAATGCAACAACAAAAATTCATTCTCTTCCATTGGATTTGTTACAAAAACACTTTGAAAGGAATTCATAACATTGTCTTGTACATGTCATTACTGGAAAAACTGGTAAAATTATATTAATATTATTTGTGACAAAAATAATGAACACCTTAATATATACTTATATACTTAACACCTTATATATTGTTTTAAAAATGTGTTATTATTCAACTGATTGTTCAGACAACTTGTTTTGCACATCCTAGTAACCTAGTCTTGCAATTATGGCTTTGCTGGTCCAGAAAGCGTGCAGTAACAGTTATATTGGATGTGCTCTGTTAATTTCTGAAGGGCGTTCGTCTGTTTGCCCTCATGTACACCGGGGCGCTCCAGCGAGAGCAGGAGGTGGAAACAGGGAAAGAAAAAACACGATGCAGGTGGAAACCCTGCAGCACAAAGCAGTCATAAGTAGCACAGGTATATTTGTAGCAATAGCCAACAATACATTGTATGGGTCAAAATTATCGATTTCTTTCTTTATGCCAAAAATCAATAGGATATTAAAGGTGACATTGGATGAAATTGCATTTAGTTAGGATTCTGCTGTGTCTGCCAGTTCAGAAAAGCTGAAAAGAAAACATGTAGCCAGTTTGTTATAAACTGTCTTGAGTTTAAAAATGTATCATCCAGCGACCTGTTTCAATTTGTTGCCGGTTTTGACATAATTAGCTGGTTATTTGAATACGACCGCCTCCGAGAAAATATGGAGTCCGGCCTCTTCCCACCCCTTTTTGTAAACAAATAGCAAAGCGGCTAACAAAGGTGCTTTGCATTTTTCTGCGTTTGAACAATGAAGCGATCCTGGCATGCAACCTCCTCTGTGTTTGGATGTACAGGCTCACAAATGAGCTTTTGAAACTCCGCCCTCTTCGCCAGCTTTAAATGTGCATTTAAAAGGAAAGACACGAAAACGGCGCATTTGGCTCATACCCTAAACGTGGCAATTTTAACAAGCTATAAAAAATGATCTGTAGGGTATTTTGAGCTAAAACTTTACATACACACTCTAGGGGCATCAGAGACTGATTTAACATCTTGTAAAAAGGGCATAATAGGTCACCTTTAAGTAAAGATCATGTTCCATGAAGAAATATATATAATTTTTGATTAGTAATATGCATTGCTAAGAACTTCATTTGGACGACTTTAAAGATGATTTTCTCAATATTTTGATTTTTTTGCACCCTCAGATTCCAGATTTTCAAATAGTTGTATCTCAGCTAAATATTGTCCTATCCTAACAAACCATACATCAATGGAAATATTATTTATTCAGCTTTCAGATGATGTATGAATCTAAATTTCACAAAATTGAACCTTATGAACCTTATGTGACCCAGGGTCACATATTCCAAGGAGACTTGAGAACACCTGATCATGTCAACAGGAAGTGTGTGTTGAGGTTTACATAAAAACACTGTGAATTCGAGCGAAGCACAAAGACAGGAAACCGCCTCGTTCATTACACTCATTACGCTTTGATGGTTTTCCCAAATACTCCAAAACCACAAAATTTCTCAGCAGTATTCCTGGAAAACGAGTCCAATCCGTGCGCCTGAGTCATCGGCGGTCCTCTGGAGGATAAACAGCGTCTGTGACGTCACATCCCCTGTGAGCCGAGTTAAACATTACTGAAGAGGAAGAGTGGCGTGTCATCAGACGCTGCCTCATACTCCTCATAAACACAGCCCTGACCTCCTTCAGACGCAGCGCTGGGCCTGTTTCTTCATCCGAAGGCGGCACAAATCAACGTCGGACAAACCTCAGTTCGACTGACCGCACTCCTCCTCAACAGCACAAACCACACGCTCTGAAAGCTCCTTCTGTCCTGGTGTACTACTGGCTTTATTACATAATTAAACGACTACTGGCAAGAGTTTGGAAAATTAAAACTACAACAACAGCATGAAATAACAACTGAACAGACCACTGACTACTAGTTAATATTAACTAATGGCACGCATGGACTAGAGAGGATGCCAGCTGAAAAGAAAAGTTGTTTCTGAGCAAGTTATTGCATTCTGATGAAAGATTATGAAGATGTTTTCCTGCAGAACAGAGTCAGTTATGGCTTCATAATATGGGGAAAAATTATAACTGTGACTTTTCTGATAAAAATTGCAAATCAAAGCTACTGGTTTGCTGTACTTATCTGTAAAGCTGCACAATTTGGCCAAAAAATTTATGCTTGTATATCAATACAAAAAAAAATTAATCAAATAAAAATATTTAAATAAAACATGAAATATAACTATTGTAATATTTTATTAAAATAAAATAAAACATAATAATTATATAATAATAGTGAATTAAATAATATGCAGCCATGAATGGGCGCATGTTGGAAATAAAAGTGCTGAATTTAATTCGCTCTCTGATGTCTATGCTGCTCATCGTCTCATGAAGTCGGAATCACGTAGGCTAAGATAATCAGTCAAGTCCTCTCCCAATAAAGACGTAACTTTGCATTAATTAAATATACAGCCATGAATGAGCACATGTTGGAAATAAAAACGCTAAATTTAATTCTCTCTGTCGCAAGGATGAAATTGTCGATCCTGACTCGCCATCTAATCAGACGCGCCTTTAGAGAGAAGTGCATCTTTACGGATTATGATTATAATGAAAGCAGTTACGAATGATGTATTACTCTTACCTTTATGAGTAAAAATGACGGTGTATCCACTGACAAAAATGCAAGTGATCGCACTGGCGCCTCCGTGTCCTGCAAAGCGCGCTTTAGCTTGCACTCTCCGCACAAACTATTGGATACAGCGCACATTTATCTAGGTTTAA
>NW_015639247.1:506797-507120 GCF_001515625.1 Sinocyclocheilus rhinocerous
TTGATCAAACATAGGCTAAGATCAGCTCACTGTCTGCCGCTGGCCGCTTGGTCGTTACTTTAAAAAACAAAAACTTATATTTAACGACCAAAAAATGCTCCAAACGTTTTTCTTAATTAACTTAATAAAAAAACGAAACGAAATATAAATATAATATAAAATATAAACGAAACGAAATATTGCCATTACATACAAAACTGAACTATTTTAATATAGCTGAAACAGTAGTATAAGCTGTTTTGGGAGAAGGGAAAAAAAAGACGGGCTCGGGTCGGTAATTCTGATAAGCTGTCGGACAAGGGCCGGGCTAGGGCCTGAACGTC
>NW_015639247.1:507132-511727 GCF_001515625.1 Sinocyclocheilus rhinocerous
CGCATTTGAATTCGTGACGGGCCGCGGGTTGAGAACCACTGATCTAGAAGGACAAAACCTAAATTATTAGTAATTCTGATATAACATGCCAGTTGAGAAATGCAATAAAATACGATGTTTTCTTTGTTATATTTCAATATTCCAGAGGATATTATTCAGTGAATTAACATTATCCAGTGAATTATTCTTCACTCTTTAGCCTATTAAACATCTTATAAACCTACTAAAACTGCAGTTTAAAATGAAGTTGATATGACTCCTTTCCTTTATTTATTTTCTCCATTTGAAAACATTAAACCTTCTACATTTATTTTGCTTATTGTTAATATTAGTGTTGCTGCTGATGCTTTAAATAAAATGTTTTTTATTGTTGTAATGTGAAGATTAAATTGAACATGAAAGACTGCAAATTTTTTTAACACTTTTTTAAAGATAACTGAAAGGAGGAAAACCCAAAGTGAAGTATGTTTGTCATTTATTTACTTTATAACAATAACAATAAATATCGGTTCTGCATATCGGTTATCGGGCACATAAACATGCAAATAATTGGTATCGGTATCGGTTATAAAATATAAATATCGGTTGATCACTAATTATGACAACACCAATATTTATGGTTGTTTTAGTTTCAATTATAATAATAGTTTGGGAAGATGGTTTATGCATGTTGCATTTCCATATGCATAGATTAATCGTACAGCTCTAACATTAATCCTTCACAATAAGATCATGACCATGAATTAAGAGAGTACACACAGTCACAGATGATCTGAAATGTGAGTGAAAGAAGGAAACAGCAACACAAATTCATGATTCTTCACGTCACCGTCAAAGACAGTGAACTTCCATCTGGTTTGCATTATCCCGCTGCTTCCCAGGAATATGGAAAAACAAGCAGCTTTGCAGCTCATTCGGCCAAATCAGGAAGTGATTTGGAGCAGTTTCCTGTTTCCTCGTCGCTCCCTCTTCCAGAAGCTCCTGACCCCTGAAAGCCCGACAGCATTTCCTTTAGACACGAGCTCCGTCGGGAAACTCCATATAAGTATGAGAGCCTTCCATCGACACTTCGGCCTGATCTTAGTCTGCTTACCGTGACACTACTGTTCACAGAAGTGCTCCACGAACACCCATAATTCACTGTGCACAAGACACGTCAGGATTCACCACTTCAGCAAAGAGTCTTTGTGACCCATGCTGGCAAAATGAGTCGGAAAAAGCACATTTTCAAAAAATTAGCTCTTTTTATTTTAACATTCTTAATATCTTCAAAATGATATATGACTTGTTGGAATCATCAGAAGACTTCATTTGTCTTTTTTTTTTTAAATATCGCAATAAATATCGTATCGTGGACTTCATATTGCGATATTATCATATCGTGAGATTTTGCTATCGTTACATCCCTACCAAGCAGCGTTGCATATTTTCCTCCGATTCTTTTCTTAATAATAATTAATATATTATTAATCACAATATAGCTATTTTTTATTTTATCTTTGTTATTAAAAATAGGAACAAAGATGCAAATAAACATTAGTTTAATTAAGTGATTTAGTCTTTTCTTTTAATGTTTGATTAACATTGAGACAGATCTATATTAATACCTATTGTAATGCATGGATCTAATATAATGTTACACTTCAGATTTTTCCCCAACCATTAAAAACGTTCATGTAAGACATAACAGATTATGTTTGTGTGAATCTCGCCAAGACATATTTCGCAATAATGTATGTTTTATAGGGATTTTATAGGGAGATCGCACTCTCGGAAATGCGCGTATTATGCACGCGCTTTGCAAATGTCAGTCAGCGCAATTATTTTGTTTTCATCAGCATGGGTTTGAAAATCATATTTCACTGGTTTGGACTCACGCCATTGAGAATTTGATATGAATATTCACAAAGCTGGAATTCTGCGCTTTGCAACAATAGACATACAACTTGAAGGGAGCAGAGAAAAAGGTACGCCTCTCAGAAAACATACCAATAAAGATCACTTTACTATTTGGAGCATTGGGATCGCTAGAAGAGGGTTTAATGAACTCATTTTTGTGAAAACCTCAAATTCGACCAAAACTGACATTTTTCACTTCTTTTGCCTGTAGCTCAAAATTAAGACAGTGCGTATTCCGACTCATTTTGCCAGCACGGTTCACATTTATACACGATCTGCCCTGCAGATAAATCTCTTTACTGTCTATGAACAGTGTGCATGTGACTTAAATAATAACTTGGAGCAATGCAAAACAGCTGCGATGTTCGGCTGGTCAGTTTCACTGCAAGTCAGTCATTCGGTCTGATTCCTAAAGAGTGAAACACTGACTCTTCCATTGAACATTGATCTGTTTGTTTGAGCAATATGTTAACCTCTGATTAAACCAATTTTATGAGTTTGGGGCGGGGTTATCTGACTGACTGACCAATGACAGATGGGTGTTTGGAAATATGTTTGGAGAATTTTGTCATCCATTAACAACAGTGATAGCTATCAGTAGTATCGGCCTATACAAAACTCTCATCATCAACCACCAACTATCATCCAGATATTTATTTATCATGCTAAAACGAAACATCAGATGCTCTCGCAGAACGGATGCGCTTCTCCAACCAATACAACTACAACAGCATTAAAAGAAAGCAAAAAGCATTCAAGGACAACTTCATAATGCAACAGTTGACTAGCAGAGAGAGACGTTACTGTACATCTGCCCAATGGACACCAGACTTTCTGCAAAGCAGGGTGTGACGGCAGATAACATCTACCACAGATGAGATTTCTCTCGAAGATCTCGCTGGTTTCCTCTGCTGTTTGAAGGTGCGTGACGTCACGTGGAGCACCGAACCGAAGCAGGACTGCGGCTACTTCTCCAAAACGTGCAATTCTGTCAAACGCTGGTGAAGCAATCGGGCTAAAAATACCAAACCGCAAGCACAGGGACGTGAAGATGTTAGGAAACAACACTCTCAATCACGAATCACGCACAAATGGATTTGTTCCCATGTCTATCTATCAATCGAATACCATCACTGTTGCCTATAAGTGTTGATTTAAGTATAATAACAATAATAACAAACACATTTTATTCATCTAAAGTAGAGAATAACTTAATTGCCCATTAAAGTACCATGCAAAGCCATATTACTATACCATGGTATTGCCACAGTGGAGTTCTTTGTGTGTTAATAATAATAACAGTGTTATAAAGCGCTCATAATCATAACAAACACATTTTCTTCATCTAAAGTGGAGAGTAACTTGATTGCTGCACTTCAAAACATAAAAGCCTGAGTAGTATTAACATAGTATGAAAATAAGGTTTATAATTGAAAATGGTCTCGTTTTGTTATTTTGTTAAATTTTCTGACTTTAATAACAGCAGCCGTTAGTAACAAATTACCAGTTATCACAAAAAAAATTGCATTATATTTTGGCATATATTTTAAATTATTTTTATTTTTGTATTTTCCATTTGGCAATTTTGTTGTGTATTTTTATAATTTTTATTAGTCATTGTTTTTTTGTTTTTGTTTTTTAAATATGTCTATTTATTAATTTTTATATCAGTTAGTTTTAGTTATTTTAGTACATGAAGTTAAAAGAAAATTAGAAACGTTGCTTTGGCAACCAGCTGAAATAAAATAAGTTGTACGGGTTTTTTATTTTATTTTATGGCAGTTCATGTTTATTTTATTTTATAACAAAAAAAAACGTTATGCTTTTAGTTTTAGTTAACTATAATAACTCTTATACGGGTCAGTGATTCTAACACATTGTTTATGAACTGATCATCGTCTAACATTGTTGTAAAAGGTGTAAAAGAACATTCTATTTCAGTTTTTCTACTTCAATATTTCACGTTTAGTTCAGTGCGTTTCTAATTTAAGCAATTTCTGAATGAAAATTGGGTAACACTTTACTCTAAGCCTTTTTTATAATACATTATAAAGATATTCATAATGTACTGTATGTTGTAATGCATAAAATCTTTTCATAAATAATTGTAACCAAAGTTAAAATGCATTATAATACTTGCAGATTCCTGTTACATTTGAAATTGGTTGTTTGTTGTGTCAATGCATTATACTTTCTAAAGGTGTGTTCAATGCATACGTAAGTATTATAATGTTTTATAACTGTGGTTACATTATGAGGTGCATTACAAGGCATAATTAATGCATTAAAATACTTTTATGATACATTATATATTAAGGCTTGAAGTTTTAGATTAGATTAAACTTTATTACCATTGTGCAGAGTACAAGCACAGAGCTAATGAGATGCAGCAAAGTGTTACAGAAAATTGTTCCTACACCATTTTTTTTTTTCAATGTACAACCCAAACTGAGTGATATTTAAATGCAAAGCAGTTACACAACCTCATATAAATGTGTTCAGCTGCACTGTGGTACATGGCCAAACACGCCAAACACGTTCCCGGGTGTCGCACGGAGCAGTTTACTGTGCCATACAGAGATTAGATTAGACCTGCAGGACTGTCTTTGTGTGTGTGTGTGTGCGTGTGTGTGTGTGAGTGAGTGTGTGTGTGTGTGTGTGTGTGTGTGTGTGTGTGTGTGTGTGTGTGCGTGTGT
>NW_015639247.1:511892-514138 GCF_001515625.1 Sinocyclocheilus rhinocerous
GAGGAACAGAACAACAACCACACAAACACAAATGCATAATTTCAAATGTCAAGCACAACTCAAACAGAAATTGACAGAGACAAACACAAAGAGCATCTTCCCAGTGTTTATCATGTTTGCATCAGTCAAACACATGCCAGCAGTCACACTGAGAACACACAACACATGTCTGTCAGTCTGTCCAGGAAGAAAATCACAAGCATTTCTATTTGAGTCGGAAAGAATGATTTCATCATCAGCATGTTGTACTTGTTGCAATGCCTGTATAAATGATTTCAGACGCAGAACACACTGAAAAACCGCCAGTAACGTTATCGTTTACGAGTCCAGAGCTAAAAAAAAAAATGCTCTGCAGCTTCTAAACATCCACAGCTGGAGTGAAACACACTGATCTGTGTCTATATGAGGAAAAACACCTTCAGGACACGAATATAACGATCTTAAGGCACAGATATCGGTGTTTTCGCGCATCTGGATGTGAAGCTAACGTTAACCGTTATTTGAGGCTCACTGATCTGAGGCGCCATTCAAACACATAATATGAGATTATTTACTATGTGATACGGAAAATTGCCTCATATATATCCGCGTTAATATCTAAATGACAAAATTACGTATTCATTTGTGTATATCTGTAAATAAATATCCACAAATTCTCACAATAGACAGTGATAATTCACCGTGTGATTTCAGTCAGAATATGGAACGCGGTCAAGGCGCATTAACGCGCTCCAAAACTCACCGATTTTTATTTTGACACTCTGGAAAACCCGAAGACCTTCCTCCTCGACCGCCATGCTCGCAGCTCCAGCTCTTTTCCCGTTTTCCGTTCGTTATCCGCCGCTCTTTTTCTCTCGGTATTCCAGCGCGAACGGTGACTCACCGGACTGAGCAGCGCGCGGCGAAGGCACAGCTCCGTTTCTCGAGGGGGAGGAGCCTTGGAATGGCTTCTCGCGTGCTGATTGGATGACAGCGCGGGTGCGTCATGAAGTGGGAGGGGACTGTCACGATACAAGCGTCGCGTCAAAATCGCGTCGCGTTACCCAAATTAGCCATCCAAACAGTATTAGTAATAGCACAATTGAATGCCATTATACACACTTTAGATTTCCCCCCCAAAAATATTGTTTTAAATTTTGCAGTTATTTTTGAACCACAGTCACTATTTATGTCATGTAATCTGTACCAAATTAGCCAACTTGCATAAGCAAAAACAAACAAGGCAAAAACACAGTTTTTTCATGCACCTGTCAAGTTTGAGATTCTGGGCTTTGTGTTTTTCAGAATAGTGGAAAGAAAACATCCAAAAGACACTGTTAAGTGTTTCTTCTATAGCACTTTATCTATTTGTGTCAACAGATTTCAATTACAACACATATTTTTAAAGTTTTTTGAGCCATAAATCTCCACTTCAGTAGCACTTACACTCACCAAACTTTACATTTTTATTCCTATAGTCTATATCCTGAAGGTTTTTACAGAGGGATTTGTTCATATATAATTTACTTTATTATATACAACATTTCTTTCCCCAAAACATTGTGAAAACATATTGTTATAGTCACCCTCGCTCAAGGCGTAACCAAATATTCAACACTGAGGGTGGGAGAACAGCCGAATGCATTATGAAAACTCATATTAATCGAATAAAGAGCATAGTTTCCGCCATTATAGCATGGTTATTGTTGCTGTAAAATCATAATAAATGAACGTAGGATCTGCACAGTGACAAAATCACTGTTTTTTGAATAACACCACACCACGTTCCCACTTTAATACCAATATCTCTGGCATTTTAGTGTATACTACAGTTAACATTGTCATTTTTGTGGGAAATGTATGTGCTAGATATGATCCTCATCAGATTTTACAGCACATCTGTGTCCCTGGAGCACAAAAGCAGTGTTAAGTCGCTGGGGTATATTTGTAGCAATAGCCAACAATACATTGTATGGGTCAAAATTATACATTTTTCTTTTATGCCAAAAATCATTAGGATATTAAGTAAAGATCATGTTCCATGAAGATATTTTGTAAATGTCCTACCGTAAATATATCAAAACTTAATTTTTGATTAGTAATATGCATAGCTAAGAACTTCATTTGGACAACTTTAAAATTGATTTTCTCAATATTTAGATTTTTTAGCACCCTCAGATTCCAGATTTTCAAATAGTTGTATCTCAGCCAAATATTGTCCTACCCTAACAAACCATACATCAATGGAAAAATTATTTATTCAGCTT
>NW_015639247.1:514445-525209 GCF_001515625.1 Sinocyclocheilus rhinocerous
AGCAATAAGCCCCGTGAAGCCGTGGTTTACAGTGAATTTATAACAGCTATTTTTTCGCGTCGTGCCTAACAACGCCCCTTAGCTGTTATAAATTCACTTCTTGGGGCTTTTTGCTTTAGGATATTAAGTAAAGATCATGTTCCATGAAGATATTTAGTAAATTTCCTACCGTAAATATATCAAAACTTAATGTTTGATTAGTAATATGCATTGCTAAGAACTTCATTTGAACAACTTTAAAGATGATTTTCTCAATATTTAGATTTTTTTGCACCCTCAGATTCCAGATTTTCAAATATTGTCCGATCCTAACAAACCATACATCAATGGAGAGCTGATTTATTCAGATTTCAGATGATGTATACATCTCAATTTTGAAAAATTGACACTTAAGACTGTGCTCCAGGGTCACATATATCACAGGCTCGCTGAAAATAAGCTTAAACACTGAAAAAACAACATGGAGCTATAATAACGTGATGTGCAATCCACTGAAAGCTCATCTGGTGTGTTACCAGTCATTGAAATCTCATCTGGCTTGTGAAGAGCGGACGAGAGTGTAATTTAAACCTGTGAAACAGATCTCATGACACACGTCCATTTAGGCTACAAACTGCAGATTTGTTTGTGAGCCTCTTACTGAAGGATCATGAAGTTCAGGGTGATGATTTAATGACCCTGAAGCTGCTCTACAACTGTTGGGCCTCTATCATGTGGGCTTTGCTGGACTAACTGTTAGACTTAAGCTCATTGAACTGTAATTCGCGCCGGATGCTTCATCCTTCCAGGACGGGTGGCAGTCTTTGTCAGCGGTGAAGAGGAAGACGCTGAGAACAGACTATTGTTTCCACACTGCTTCCATTAGCCACGGCTGTAGGTATTAGTGTCTGACCCTTTTAAAATAGCACCAGAGTTAATTGCATTGCTCCAATCCTGCGCGTCAGCATGCAACAGTGAAAACAGGTGACGTCTGCATGAATGCAACTGATAGACTTCTGAACATGAGCACGCTTTGACGCATATACAAAGCATGCTCAGACAAACAATACTTTGTCACACACAAGCACCAGCCACATGCAAATTTCCCAGTGAAGGGAGTTTACAGACACACGCAGGGCAGTGTGTAATGGGGGCAATGTAACCGTCTATTTGATGTTTTTATTTGAGTCAAAACGCCCTGTGGTAAACCACCAGTGGTGTGTGTGTGTGTGTGTGTGTGTGTGTGTGTTGTTTTCAAAATTGTGCTTAAGCAATCGTAAAAAACTGTAAGAAAACAGAGGTTAATGCTTGAAATGCATTGAAATCTGCTCAGGGAACTGGTTATGTTATTAGATCAGTACTATGTTGTTTCTCTGTTGTATGGAAATATAAAGGAACATTTGCATTTATTAATTTAGCACACACTTCTATTTAAAGCACCCGTTTGTGTATGTTAGGCCACATTTACACTGTCAAAATCATCATTGCATTGCATTGCATTATATGTTTTGATCATTTAAATATCATCAAGACATATTATTGAAGATACAGAGTGACGACTGATGTTTATATAATTTTATGTAACTGTTATAAAGTTCTCATTGATTTACATTTCAGAATTTCATTTTACTTTTTGGCATAAGAATATCAGCATTTGCACAAAATTACATATTTTTGCTCAGTTTGGGTCTTTTCCTCCATATTATCACTACATCAGAATATACGACCATAAAAGCATATCAACATAAAACACATACGCAAACGTTAGATTTTTTAGTATAGTGTATTATTTAATATTTTCACTAAACTGTTCCATTGAAATAGATTTTTCTGACTATTCTTTCATATGTCAGGCTTTATAGGGTTCAAATGCATTGATAATCTGCTCAGCACACATAAAAATGGTACTTTAATGGCTAAGTCTTGAATTTCCTCCGTTGAATGACGTGATTAGGGAAGATTTGCATTTATTAATTTAGCACATGAGCATGCACTCATCTGCTGTCTGATAGGCCACATTTACACTGTCAACCTGATTATTCCACTGCAAATCTAATTGCATGCATATAAACATTTTTCACATCCAATTTGAGTCGCTTTCGAATGTGGTGATCTGATATCCGATCACCTGACCTACATTTGTTTCCCTTCTATTTTTACATCATTGACAAAAACATTAGTAAGATGTGTGCGCACACATCAGATGTGTGCACGAGGCCTCTCAGTGTCGTTTGTCTCTAATTGTGTGAAGGTGTGAGGGACAGATGTTCTTATTATAAACTCACACTCACAAGTCAAAGGAACAATGGAGATGAGCTGGAAATAGCTGTTGAGATCAGCACACACACAGAAAATGACAGAGCTGGCATGTCTCGCAGCAGGCTGGTAACGCTTCACTGCGAACACTGGATTCAGGACGAGAAAGCAGAGATAGTATGTCCACATGGAGATTAACATGATCTCTCTAGATAGAATGAGGAGTGTTTCGTGTCTACAACACATCCAAATGAAATGCAGGAAATGCAGCAGTAAAATCCATATTCATAAAGCCTCCGTTGTTCTGCTTTAATATGTCTCTATAATCGCTTCTGTCCCAGATTCTCATACTACAGTACAGAAAACACAAGAAGTCATTATGTGCTGGGTAGTTATTTTATTTCCCTTTCTTACATTGAGAGATTCCTGTAATATGACTGCACTGTTGTGGTAATTGTGCTGATCTGATACTTTGTATTCATGTCTTTCCTGTAAAAAAAGGAGAAATCACAAAAAGATCTGTCCTTTAACTCCACTGTTCTCCTAGACAGCACTGAGATTACACAGAGAGCAAACGGAGACGTCTGAGACAGAATTATCTGGCTTCTCAGATGTTTCTCCTGTAAAAAAAACTCTCATATCTCTCACTGTAATCTCTCATGTGTCTCCTCAAGTGATCTCAGCAATGTCTGAAACGGTCTGTAGTCAAATGTCAGAGATCACATTATGAATATTTCTCATCAAATGACTATTGCACATTACCAGAAACTAAACACTGCCAGATCACCATATTCACTGTAAGTCTATAGAGACGAATATTCCTGATCTTCTTTCATGTTATGTTGAATATCTCACTACTAGCACATTTTTCTGTCAATTATAGCAATTTTTGGCAAAACTAAAATAATATATTACCCCCCAAAATTACAATTCTGTCTTGTTTGCCAAACTAGACTCATATGCTGTTAAAAACATTACCCAGCGCCAAAAATGCCTTAAAAAAAGCATTATAAACAGCATTCCATACGACTCGTGCGCTATATTTCCAGTGTTCTGACCTCATGCACTCAATGGAGTACAGACGTTAATTTATGTAGAGTAATTTTGAGTATGTATTTTTCTTTCTTTTTTATGCATTTATATCCAAAAACAGAGAACGTTGACTACCATTCTGGTAAGGTTCTCTCAAAGTTATGAACAAAATATTCTTCCAGTCACATTAATAAAATGTTTATTTAGTTATCTGGTCTTTAATAATGTTCTCAAAATGTTAGCACAAAAACATTATTTATATGTCTTTCATGGAACGCTTTTGAAATGTTACTACGTCTTTCAGAACGTTCAGAGAACATTCAAAAGTAACATTCCTTTTAATGTTTTCATTTTGACATAATATATTTTAATTTAGAACTGTTTACACAATATATATATTTACAGCATGCTTCAAATAAATTTTGTTAACATTTATTTATTTATTTATCATAAATCATAAAATGTGCTGATATACAAACTTTGTCAAAAAATACATTTTATAATATATTTTGATATTACAGTATAATTTTGTTACAAAATACATTAAATAATCATTTTTTTTAAACTTATAAATGAGACTACTACAACCAGAAAGATGAAATCATTCAAGTAATGCTAGAGAAAAATATCTGTAATATCTGCAAAACAGTAGAGAACGGCTTTTATTGTACTAAGATTATAAGTTATTAAATACGTCATTATATGTGCAAGAATTCCAAAATCCTTAATCACTTGAATTAAGATTATACTAATTTAATTTTAAAGCACAGTCGCCACAAAATCAGACTTCTCATTCTGAGGTTAAAAACTGATTTAAAGCCATAACAAGAAGTAGTTTAGTAGCTATGATACTGTTTTTGAAATCAAATCTTTATATAGCTATGACAGAAAACACTGGCATCTAACAGTGGCTTGGAAAAAACAGTTAATCTTAAAAAATAAATAAATAAATAAAAGTATATACATAAACCCAAATAGGAAATAAAACAGTTATCGAATAAGCATGTGTCCTATTCTGTGTCCTAAACTCCTGAAACACTGATGTCTCATATATTAGAGCAGTCGATGCAATTTATGAAAGAAATCAATTAAATCTGTATGTATTAAATCAGATGTAACCCCCTTTGCAATCATTAACATTTTCATAACTATAATTTAATTACACATTTTTTTCAGTAACTGTAACTGATTACAATTACATTTATTTTGTAATTTATTTAGTTACATGTAACAAGTTACTTCCCAGCACTCTGTATGTTTACGGTGACTGAGATTGAGTGGTACTGCGCCTTTAAGAGAGTCGCTCGGCTGTCGCGCACATTGTGTCGATATACCGGTCCGCCGCTGCCGTGTTGTGCTTTTATTCTCGCTCTGTACGGTAATGTCTGCACATTCCGCCGAAGAGCCGTTCCCGTTCCACGGGCTGCTTCCGAAAAAAGAGACCGGCGCTGCTTCGTTCCTCACAAAATTCCCGGAGTACGATGGCCGAGGGGTGCTCATCGCGATCCTCGACACCGGGGTGGACCCAGGTGCCCCGGGCATGCAGGTAAATCGAGCCCGCGGCTGCGGTTCATCACTAGGCCGCAGTCGGTTTTCTCCCGTTTAAGGGACCACAAATACTAGACGTTACCAGAATTCCACTGTCATAACTAAACAACGAAGCACTAACACATGTGAAGTAAATCAGCTGAATAAAGCTGTTAAAAACATAAACTACACGTTTGAAAGGACAAGCTGTGTCATCCTCATCAACGACTCTCGCTTACAAAGGAGTATGCCACAGTTTCTTTGTGTTTCTAAGCAACATTATATGAGAAAACACCATGATAAATTAATATAGTACTCATTTATCATGTTAGACATCAAAGAACCATTATAAATGACAAAGGCTGTGTTTCAAAACCTAGCGAGCTCCCTACATAGACAACATTATAGTGCTGTCTATGTAGGGAGCTCGCTAGGTCTCAAGGCACAACTAGTTAGGGCTGTTTTGTGTGCTATAGCTAGTGTTCACCTAAAACACATGATGGCTGTGTTGTGAAATTAATCTGTAAGCGGATCCAGCAGCTGTTTTGAGCTCTCACTCATTTATGTGATGTCTTGTTTCTGTCTTTTTTGGTCGTTTTACTTTTTTTTTTTTATTTTGACCCTGCAAGAAATAGACATATTGTAACAATAGAACATTGTGTTGTGAAATTAATCTGTAAGCGGATCCAGCAGCTGTTTTGAGCTCTCACTCATTTATGTGATGTTTTGTTTCTGTCTTTTTTGGTCGTTTTACTTTTTTTTTTAATTTATGACCCTGCAAGAAATAGACATATTGTAACAATAGAACACCAGAACAGGTATACGAGCACTCACCCTTCCATACATGCATGCATGTTCAATTTACACTTAAATAAAATAAAAACAATGAAGAAGAATGACTCTGTAATGCTCATATGGCAACACTTTGGATCATGTGAGCTGATCTGTGCACTCATACACAGATCATTTATCATAATATACAGACTGTAGTTTTCAAACGCATCCTGCTGTGAATCTGATATGATTTGTCTGACTCCAGACTGATGCTGAACTGTGTCTCATGCTCTTTCTCGTAGACTACGACGGACGGGAAACCCAAGATCGTGGACATCATTGACACGACGGGCAGCGGCGACGTGAACATGTCCAGTGAGGTGGAGGTGAAGGATGGGCTCGTGACCGGACTGAGCGGACGCACGCTACGAGTAAGAGAAGCACATTTATATTAAGAGACGCTGTCATTCATCACAGTTCACACAAGCTTTCAGATGCTCAGGTTACTAAACTGTATCTGTGTGAACAGCACAATAACATGTTTGGGTCTCGTGTTTCACCCTAAAATCAAAACAGAGAAAATAAGAGGATTTAGAAAATGCAGCCTGTTTCATTATGACGTTTTCATTTTAATTTTCAATGCAAATATACTCTATAAACACACTTTCGAAGAACTGTAAATCCAAAGCAAACTTGTATAGGTTTTATAAAAATTCTCTTTCATAGTGTTTCTAACTGAAAATAGCCAGGGAAGCTGGCATGGCGTTAAAACACAAACCAATCATTCTCTCATTACTTTGCGTTGTACCGAATGTTTTACTTTTTAGGTTTAGGTTCTTATTATTCCCAAAGGCGATACTCATTTCCTAGTGCAATATTTTCTGCAGTGGAGCTGTATTTTAAATTATTTTAATTAATTTAAAATATATAGTACAAAATGTATACAAAAATGTAAACAATGTAATTTTTGTCATTTAAAAATATTCCCTCATGCATTTTTTTTTATTCTACATGCATATTTTTATATACATGTATAATTTATATATACATGTGTATATATATATACACACACTACCGGTCAAAAGTTTGGCATCAGAACAATTTTTAATGTTTTTACAGGAGTTTCTTCTGCTCATCAAGACTGCATTTATTTGATAAAAAATACAGGAAAAAATTTAATATTGTGAAATATTATGATGTAAAATAATGTTTTTCTATTTTAATATACATTAAAATATAATTTATTTCTGTGATGCGCAGCTGTATTTTCAGCATCATTACTCCAGTATAAAGTGTCACATGATCTTCAGAAATCATTCTAATATGCTGCTTTATTATTAGAATTAGCAATGTTGTGCTGCCAAATATTTTTTGGGAAACTGATACTTTTTTCAGGATTCTTTGAAGAATAAAAAGTTAAGAAGAACAGCATTTATTCAAAATATAAATATTTTCTAACAATATAAATCTTTGCTATCACTTCTTATCAATTTAACACATCCTTGCTGAATAACAGTTTTAATTTCTTTCAAAAAGAGAAAGAATAAAAATTTACCGACCACAAACTGTTGAACGGTAGTGTATATTAATATAATAATATAATATAATATATAATAATATAATATAATAAATCAGCATATTAGAATGATTTCTGAAGATCATGTGACTATATATATACACACACACACACACACAATAAAAAAAACAACAACAACAAAAAATCACATCAGGGATTGATTCACAGTCATCTGTATTATAATATCAAATTGTATAAAGGGGGTCCACATCTTATTAAACACATCAAAAAATTAAATAAGAATCATTTTTAAAGAGATATATTTACTTTAAACTGGGGCAAAATATGAGTCAGACATGTTCTCATGGGATTCACTCCTCTATATTATTTTAATAGCCAGACCGTAGCGTTTCAGTAGCACTAAAGGTTTCCCGTTTCTCTCCAGATTCCTGCTGCTTGGGTCAATCCGTCTGGGAAGTATCACATCGGAATAAAGAACGGTTATGATTTTTTCCCTAAAGCTCTCAAAGAGAGAATACAGGTAACGCATGATTATTTGTCAGCGCTGATGTTATATGCACAAACAAATGCATGGCTTGTTTATTCATAATAAGTCCGATGTCTGGCGGTTCAGAAAGAGCGTAAGGAGAAGCTGTGGGATCCAGCACACAGAGCAGCTCTCGCTGAGGCCAGTCGCGGGATAGAAGAGTTTGACCAGACCCACCCAAACCCATCACAGGTCAGACCGCTGCTGCGATTTGCATGCTCGAATAAAAATAAAGCATGAGAAAATAAGGTGTTATTGTACGGTGCTTTCTGATTGTTTTGCGTGTTGAATATGGCTTAAAATAAATGTGAGTTTCTGTTGTCAGATGGAGAAGCTACAGAAGGAGGAACTACAGTGTCACATGGAGCTGTTAGGAGCCCTGGAGAAGAAGTACAGTGATCCAGGGCCGGTTTATGACTGTATATCGTGGCATGACGGCGTCACATGGAGGTCTGAGCATTTTCCAGCTTTAAAGGAATAGATCACGCAAAAATGAAAATGTGCTGATAATGAGCTCACCCTCAGATCACCCGAGATCAGGATGAGTTTGTTCCTTCATCAGATTTGTGGAAATGTAGCATTGCATCAGTGTCTCTGCAGTGAATGGGTGCCGTCAGAATGAGTCCAAACAGCTGATAAAAACATCACAATAATCCACAGCACTCCAGTCCATCAGTTAACATCTGGAGAAGACAAAAGCTGAAACTAATCCAGCATTAAGACGTTTTTAACTCAAATACATAGAGTCCATAATCCATAATAACGCTTCCTCCAGTGAAAAAGTGTTCTGGTGTGAATCAGGAGAGAAATCTGCACAGATAAAGCAGCGTTTAAACGGCTCTAAACGAATATGTGGCTGGATTTTGATGCGAGAGACAACAGCAGATGCACTTTTTCACTGGAGGAAGCGTTATTATGGATTATGGACTCTATGTATTTGAGTTAAAAACGTCTTAATGCTGGATTAGTTTCAGCTTTTGTCTTCTCCAGATGTTAACTGATGGACTGGAGTGCTGTGGATTACTTGTGGATTATTGTGATGTTTTTATCAGCTGTTTGGACTCTCATTCTGACGGCACCCATTCACTGCAGAGCATCCATTGCTGAGACACTGATGCAATGCTACATTTCTACAAACCTGATGAAGAAACAAACTCATCCTGATCTCAGATGGCCTGAGGGTGAACACATTTTCAGTGCATTAGTAAGATGATTGTGTGTGTGTCAGGGCTGTGGTGGACACGTCTGAGACCGGAGACCTGTCGTCTTGCACCATCCTGAGCTCTTATCGAGAACGACAGGAATACGCCACACTGGGATACGCCGAGATGCTCAATTACTCCATAAACATCTATGATGAGGGAAACACTCTGTGTATCGTCACCAGCGGAGGTGAGACTGATGATGATAATTAATTGTATATTGTAAATGCTTATCATTAAGAGGCTTTACACTGATCAGCGTGCGTTTGCAGGGGCTCATGGGACGCATGTCGCCAGCATCGCAGCGGGTCACTTCCCCGATGAACCCGAGCGGAACGGTGTCGCTCCAGGAGCTCAGATCCTGGCTGTGAAGATCGGAGACACGCGCCTCAGCACAATGGAGACGGGCACCGGCCTCATACGAGCTGTAAGACATCAACACTCACTGACACATCATTCTAGGAAATCAGGGATATTATAGGATTATTTATAAAACAGAGAGTTCCGGTCCTTGATTCTGATTGGCTGAGCCGCGTTCGAAGCTGTTGTAAATGACTCTACAAAGTAACATACACCTTTGTTTACGTTTGTGTGTTGCTCGGCAACCACTTTGTTGCAACCACAACTGTTTCTGAGGAGCTACATTGTTTGGTGGAAGAATACTGTTTTTATTAATATCATTACACTTTATTTGCTCTGTTTTATTTTGTGAAACCTTACTACGTATATGGAATAACCGTTTTATAAAAGCAATAACCCCCGTGAAGCCGTGGTTTACAGTGAATTTACCTAACAACGCCCCTTAGCTGTTATAAATTCACTGTAAACCACGGCTTCACTGGGATTATTGCTTTATTTTATAGTAGCCTTTTTTCATTTCAGTTTATTTTTTAGTAATTTTATGTGCTTTTTCAATTGTATATTTTCTTGTATTTAAGAAATATTTGTAGTATAAAAATAAAAAAAACTTGAAATTAGTTAATTTCACTTAGTTGCCAAAGCAACGTTTCTAATTTTCATTCATTTGAACTAACAAAAACAATTGTATGTATGTGGGTCAAAGACGAAAAAGGGTTTAAAGCATAAAAACAATAAGTGTAATACTGCTTTAAATTGTTGTTGTTTTTTTTAGTATGTTGAAAAAAATTTCTGTTTAATTTAATTGCATCATCTGAAAGCTGAATAAATAATCTTTCCATTGATGTATGGTTTGTTAGGATAGGACAATATTTGGCTGAGATACAACTATTTGAAAATCTGGGGCATAAAAGTAATTTTGACCCATACAATGTATTGTTGGCTATTGCTACAAATATACCCCAGCGACTTAAGCGACTTAACGTGCTCCAGGGTCACATATTATCTTAAAAACAGATTTGAAGTACACTACAAGTGCACATATAATTTGATTCATCGCACTGTTTTTTCACAGGAGAAGTATCATAATATTAGAAGATCCAAGATATAGTGCTGGCCTCATATGAACAGAAAATCCTGCTAAGCGCTGTCTTGTGTGTTTCGCTGAAGAACGTGGCTCAGGCAGTGCATTATGGGTCTGGTGGTCATGAGGAGCGAGTGAGTGAAGGTTCATTGGTGTTAGTGGCTCACGCTGTCAGTTGTTCGGTTGGTGACTTACAGACGCTGCTGCAGACGGACAGACAGTACTCCTCCGACTCAAAGTTATTGCGGTTTCCTCCGCAGCCGCCGTAGATGAAGGGAGCGCAGCGGCCCTCCTCACGCACAAAATACCAGCGGGCCAACATGGCCCTGCAGGGGCCCGTCTCTGCGCTCGCAAAACACACCTCTGACGACACACACACACACATGTGAAGTAGGGGTGTGCGATATATATCGTCTGCGATAATATCGTAATAAAGCAATAAGCCCCAAGAAGCCGTGGTTTACAGTGAATTTATAACAGCTAAGGGGCG
>NW_015639247.1:525988-529530 GCF_001515625.1 Sinocyclocheilus rhinocerous
AAATGTGACTCTGGAGCACAAAACCAGTCATAAGGGTCAGTTTTTTGCTGAATAAATAATCTTTCCATTGATGTATGGTTTGTTAGGATAGGACAATATTTGGCCGAGATACAACTATTAGAATATCTGGAATCTGAGGGTGCAAAAAAATCAAAATATTGAGAAAATTGCCTTTAAAGTTGTCCAAATGAAGTTCTTAGCCATGCATATTACTAATCAAACATTAAGTTTTGATATATTTACGGTAGGACATTTACAAAATATCTTCATGGAACATGATCTTTACTTAATATCCTAATGATTTTTGGCATAAAAGAAAAATCAATAATTTTGACCCATACAATGTATTGTTGGCTATTGCTACAAATATACCCCAGCGACTTAACACTGCTTTTGTGCTGCAGGCTCACATATATGTTTACTTTGTGCTGCTTCCCCTAAAATATCTCTTTTGCATTATTTCATGTGCAGTATTTATCAACCCTCTACTTTGCGAGTAAATCACTCGCATATGCGACTAAATCTTACTCTGGGCGACTAAATGATGTCTAACATTAGCCATTGGCTAATAAATTCTTAGATTTTACACACCAGTATGTGTGTGAGAGGCGTACACAAAGTTTTTTTTTTACTTTTGAAATTGTAAAAATGCAGAAACCTTTCTGGGAGGGGTAGGGTTAGGGGTGGGTTTAGGTTAAAACGTGTATAACTATCTGTATATAAAAACAATAGAAGTCTATGTAATGTCCCCATTTAGATAGCTAAGTAAACGTGTGTGTGTAAAATAGTATATCAGTCTGGCGAGTAAACAAAAAAATTTACTAGCCAATGGCGATTATATTGCCAAGGTGTGCGTAGAGGGTTGTTTATGTAAAGTTCTTGTACAGTCTCAGATTATGTGCATGTTTAGTCAACTATTTATAGTATATGGTTAACTGTTGAATAGGTTTGCAATTGTTTTTCTTATACTTCTATTGTTGTATGTTTATATTTATGTTTAGCTAGTATATAGCACCGTGGTCCTGCAAGACACGACATTGAGCATGACGATAAAGCTCGACTCGCGACGTTAAAAGAAGAGAAAAGATCCTGTCCTGAGAATACAGACATTCACAGACATTGACACCAAGAACTCCTGTATAACGGTTGCTTTATTGATTGTGTTATTTGTGATCTCTGTTTGCAGATGATTGAAGTCATAAACTATAAGTGTGATCTTGTGAACTACAGTTACGGGGAGGCGACACACTGGCCAAACTCAGGGTGAGTCTCTCACTGCAAAATACACGGCCGAAGTCAAGTCACGTGTATTTCTGTAGCTTTTATTCTCATCCGAGTGTGTCACTGCAAGTTGCTGGATTGTTCAAACCACTTGCTCGATGGAACGTTATGAACTTTAAAGGGGTCCTATTGTGCTTTTTCACTTTTTCAACTTTAGTAAGTCTGTAATGTTGCTGTTTGAGTCTAAAAAAGATCTACAAAGTTACAAAGCTCAAAGTCCACTTCAAAAGGAGATATTTTATTTAACAGAAATCACTTTTCAAAAACTACAACGAATGACTCGTTTGGACTACAACGCATATTTTCCATGACATTTCCCGACCAGGCGCAGAGTGCTGCCAATCACCGCACACTCTGGCCCGGCGAACCAATCACAGCACGCACCGGCCCGGCTAACCAGTCACAGCACGCACCGGCCCGGCTAACCAATCACAGCACGCACCGGCCCGGCTAACCAGTCACAGCACGCACCGGCCCGGCTAACCAGTCACAGCACGCACCGGCCCGGCTAACCAGTCACAGCACGCACCGGCCCGGCTAACCAGTCACAGCACGCACCGGCCCGGCTAACCAGTCACAGCACGCACCGGCCCGGCTAACCAGTCACAGCACGCACCGGCCCGGCTAACCAGTCACAGCACGCACCGGCCCGGCTAACCAGTCACAGCACGCACCGGCCCGGCTAACCAGTCACAGCACGCACCGGCCCGGCTAACCAGTCACAGCACGCACCGGCCCGGCTAACCAGTCACAGCACGCACCGGCCCGGCTAACCAGTCACAGCACGCACCGGCCCGGCTAACCAGTCACAGCACGCACCGGCCCGGCTAACCAATCACAGCACGCACCGGCCCGGCTAACCAATCACAGCTCACACTGGCCCAGCTAACCAATCACAGCACACACTGTGTTGATACAGGAACTATTCGAGCCGTTCATGCCAGACTGGGGAGAGAGGTGTTGTAATAATGTAAAATATGTGAAAAATAATGTGTTTTTCGAACAACCTAGTATGAGAGCCTGTTCTAGTACACCCCCAAAACAAAATCATGACATTATGATTCACGTCTGTGTGTTCTTCAGGAGGATCTGTGAGGTCATCACGGAAGCTGTACAGAAGTATAATGTGTTGTTTGTGTCGAGCGCTGGGAATAATGGCCCGTGTCTCTCCACCGTGGGCTGCCCCGGAGGAACCACCAGCAGTGTGATCGGTACCGGCCTGAAACACACTTCTTCACTTCATTATATCAATATTGCCAAAGCATCACACCTAAACAAGCAATGACAAGAAATATAACAATAACTAACGACAACTTAAAATTAAGAATAACAAGATCTGCACATGATTTGCAGACAAAAATAATTAAGTTAATTTGTGCCATTGTTTTATTTTTTTACCTTCATAATGAATCAATTGTGACCCTGGACCATAAGGGAAATTGAGATGTATACATCATCTGAAAGCTGAATAAATAAGCTTTCCATTGATGTATGGTTTGTTAGGATAGGACAATATTTGAAAATCTGGAATCTGAGGGTGCAAAAAAATCTAAATATTGAGAAAATCATCTTTAAAGTTGTCCAAATGAAGTCCTTAAAAGTTGTTCAAATGAAGTTCTTAGCAATGCATATTACTAATCAAACATTAAGTTTTGATGTATTTACGGTAGGAAATCTGCAAAATATCTTCATGGAACATGATCTTTACTTAATAACCTAATGATTTTTGGCATAAAAGAGAAATGTATAATTTTGACCCATACAATGTATTGTTGGCTATTGCTACAAATATACCCCAGCGACTTAACACTGCTTTTGTGCTGCAGGGACACAAATAGTATGATATAGCCACGATTTACCAAAACAGCGGGACAAATTAATACGGCATGACCATGATTTTCCCTAAAAGAGGGAATGAATTCTTAATTTCTTTAAATTTCTAAAAACAACTTGACCACACTTTACTAAAACAAGAAAACTAATTAGTACAATGTGGCCACAATTTAGTACAATGAGAGAACAATTTAATACAGCATGGCCACAATTTACTAAAACTAGGGAATGAATTAGTACGATTTACCAAATTAGTATGATTTGTCACGATTTACCAAAACAAGGGAACATATGTATAAAATAGACATTTATCAAGACATTATGAAGAAGAAAATATATACACTACTGGTCAAAAGTTTGGGATCAGAATGATTTTTTATGTTTTTTACAGGAGTTTCTTCTGCTCATCAAGGCTGCATTTATTTGAT
>NW_015639247.1:529668-531618 GCF_001515625.1 Sinocyclocheilus rhinocerous
CAAAATATCTTCATGGAACATGATCTTTACTTAATAACCTAATGATTTTTGGCATAAAAGAGAAATGTATAATTTTGACCCATACAATGTATTGTTGGCTATTGCTACAAATATACCCCAGCGACTTAACACTGCTTTTGTGCTGCAGGGACACAAATAGTATGATATAGCCACGATTTACCAAAACAGCGGGACAAATTAATACGGCATGACCATGATTTTCCCTAAAAGAGGGAATGAATTCTTAATTTCTTTAAATTTCTAAAAACAACTTGACCACACTTTACTAAAACAAGAAAACTAATTAGTACAATGTGGCCACAATTTAGTACAATGAGAGAACAATTTAATACAGCATGGCCACAATTTACTAAAACTAGGGAATGAATTAGTACGATTTACCAAATTAGTATGATTTGTCACGATTTACCAAAACAAGGGAACATATGTATAAAATCAGTTTGGGGTCAGTACATTTTTATTCTTTCTTTTTTTGAAACTTTTATTCAGCAAGGATGTGTTAAATTGATAAGAAGTGATCACAAATATTTATATCGTTAGAAAAGATTTATATTTTGAATAAATGCTGTTCTTTTTAACTTGAAACTGTGATACTTTTTTCAGGATTCTTTGAATAAAAAGTTAAAAAGAATAGCATTTATTTAAAATAGAAATCTTTTCTAACAATATACACTACTCCCCGGCGGAGCCATCGCCTCCGTGCCCAACTGGACGCTCCGCGGCACGCAGCTGATGAACGGCACCTCCATGTCCTCTCCGAACGCCTGCGGAGGAATCGCTCTGCTGCTCTCAGGTACAGATGCAGCTCAGCCCGTTTGAACCAGAATTACCAAGCTTATACTAAGGGTAGGGCTGCATGATAAATCGCAATCGCGATTAGGCAAAAGCTGCGATTGTCATGCGCATCTTGTAGTAAATCTCCACCTGAAGGCCAGAGGGCGCTCTCACGCTGAAGAAATCCAGGAAATCCCTATAACCAGAAGATTTAACTGCTTTCATTGATTCAACATGATTGATAAAAACACAGGACTACGACAATAAAGCAATAATCCCAGAGAAGCCGTGGTTTACAGTGAATTTATAACAGCTAAGGGGCGTTGTTAGGTAAATTCACTGTAAACCACGGCTTCACGGGGTTTATTGCTTTTATAAAACGGTTATTCCATATACGTAGTAATGTTTCACAAAATAAAACAGAGCAAATAAAGTGTAATGATAACCTGATTTCAGATGGAGCGGCATTTACTACACAGAGCCGTAGTTCACTGAGAAACTATGCAAACAGCTGTCATTATAGCAAACGATTTCTTCGATTTCGTAATCGCGCGATGAAATTATGCGAAGTCTGCGATTATGAACGCGAATTTGCGTAGCTTGTCAGTGAACTACAGGTCTGTGTAGTAAACGCTGCTCCATCTGAAAGCACGTGCTGGAGATTTACTACTAATCACAGAACCGGCTTTACTGACGAGATGCGCATCGTGCAGCCCTACTTCCGCGTCTATAAATGACACATGCGCGAAATTGTCAAAATGCATGTCTCTGCAAGTTTCCTTGTAAACACAGTTGTTTATGGCTTAGGTGAAGGTAAACAATTGAGAAAGAAAATGTGAAAATTTTGTAGCTTAAACACAGATTTATTCGATTTAATTTATACAGTGAAGACTTTGCAGTGTTATTTTACATTTGATTATTCAATTTCTGTACCTGAAAACTGTTAGACTTACCTGAAAAATGTAAAGCGCTGTTCATTTCATTTGTATCTGTGTTCTATTATATTTATCTGTGCTTGTAATTTGTTTATTTTCTATGCTGATTTACTCTACTACAAAATCACCCCAATAATTTTTCACCCCAAGTCATCTGGTGATTTTTTTTTTTTTTCATATCGCAATATATATCGCAGAAAAACAAAATATCGCAATGTGA